>NC_083326.1:21467473-21751138 GCF_963455315.2 Globicephala melas | reverse complement strand
GCTTTGGAGTTTTAAGAATTTCCTCCTCGTGACAATGTCATGAACATATTCACCTAGATTTTTATAACATTATGGTTCTGCTATTCATACTCAGGTCCACAATAAACCTGGATATTTATCTTTACATATTGTATGACTTATTTTTCTCCAAGCCATCTACTAAAGAATCCTTTCTTGCCTCACATGAATTGAATTATCATTTTTATAATGTATTAAGTTTCCACATACACGACCTGTCTCTCTCTCCATTGGTCTTTTTCTCCAGTCATGTGCCAGTACCACAGTATATGACAAAGGTAATTCTCAAGGAAGTGACAAACAAGAAGGGTTGACGCATACCTGCAGAAACCCAAATTTACTAGCAATCAGAGAAGAGAACTCAAATTTACTAGCCATCAGAAAAACCCAAGTAAAACAATGAGATGCGACTTTTATTCACATAGAGAAAAGGTCTGAAAAGATGCAGAACGAACTGAAAATAGTGGTCAAAGTCTTCTGAAAATGAGAATAGAATGAAGGCTATTATCAAGGGTAAATTTGTTTAGTCTGTATTCTTTGAATTTCTTAAAGTGTTGATATTTGACTTGCTTGATTACATGTAACATGAGATCAAGTCGGAGTCTCTCTCTCTATCACCCCCTCCTGTGCCCCAACTCATTCTCCCTCTAAACCACTCTAGTATGTAAGACTAACACCTATTTTCTCTATATTTACAACTGCTTGCCTCCTGGAAGCTCTCTATAACCTCCTGACTTGTTTAAGTCATAGCACTCTCTTCGGATCTCACAAACGCAGCCAATCTCTCACTAGATTGGGACTATGGGTTTACAAGTCTTTTCCGCTGTTAAACTGCAGACTCCCTGAGAAGATGCTGCCAGTCCCCATGTTGCTAAAGTGTAGTGCCTTATACATGTATAAGTGCTAGAAAAAAAAGTAACAAATCAATATAAGGACACTTATAAAGGAGTGAATCAATGAAACAATGCCTTTAAAAATAGGAATGACAGTTTAGATCCTTTGGCATGGTAGGAAATAGAGTCATAAAATGTCTTTGATTAGAGGAAAAACAATACAACAACTGCTTTGGCCAGTGTGTAGGAATCACTGGAAGCAAGTCTAGAGCTTGCCACCATAGATGGACTTCAATTACTGATGGGAAAATAATGAAAATTTAGGTGAGGATACCTGACACATTCATAAGGAAAACATCAACAGGATATGAACTGCATTTCCCTATTTGACTCCAAGCTCCATGAAGGCAATGACTTTGTTGGATTTGACTTTATTGTATATACCAGGCCTAGCCCAGGACCTAAACATAAGTGGTCAATATATATAATTATTGAACACTGACTGGAAGAATGGATAGATTGACTGGAAGATGGACAAAATAATAATAAAAATTCAATCAATTTCTGTAGATAGGCAATGATATAAAATTATGGTATAATAATAACTAAAATATTTTGAGTATGGAATAAAGGAAAGTATTACTGTCATTGAAAAGCATGTTTTGTCTGGAAATAGAAATAAAGAGTAGATGTTGTACTGAGGTGTTAGTGAGTCACCCAAGGCACTCACTTCTTGGATAGTTGGAGGTAAAGGGTTGAACTGAGCATGAGAGAACCAGACCAAAGACATGCATTTACAAGTTGCCCATGAGCTAAATCTCAGGAGACTCCACAGAGTAAATGGAACAAAACTTTATGTGCTTTTCAGAACTACATCACAAAACTAAGGAAACATTACCTCAAAGTAATTAAAAGAAACTAAAGTAAAACAAATCTAAGGATGGGATATATTCTGGAATACATTAGAAAATACGACAATTCTTAGGATGACATTTCTAAATAATAATTTGGCTGCTCTTTGGAAAAGCAAGAACCAATTCTCCAGGATACATTACCAAAAACATCTAGTGAAAGAAATGTTTATAAGACATATACTCAATATAGAAAAATGTTTGCAGTAAGACATTCAGAGATCCTATATCTTATGAAATTTAAAAATAAATGTATAGAGTCCCACAGAGGATAGATATATAAAAGCAAGCAGAATTCTACTAAAATCTATAAAGAGGTATGTTAGCTGGTATCAAATTATACTCTTTTGGAGAACTTAAATTACCATAGTATTTCTTCAAAAATGCAATTTTTATATGTGCATACACACAATACCATAGGCATAAAACATGAAAAAAAAGCTACAATACAATTTGTAGAATGAGAAAGTATAAGATGAATTTCAAAGACTCCTTTTTCATTTCAAGAGCTCATTTCAATTTTCTTGGCAGAATAGCTTGATTATTTTATTACATTCTAACTTTTTACAATAAATGCTATCCTAAAAATTCCTATAAATTTAATCATATACTAAGAAAGTACTATGTAAAAGAATTATTGTAAATTCCTTTTAAAAATGTAATGTTTGTCTTATTACCAAAGTGTGAACATTTGGTAATATCTATGAAAATTTTCTCATAATCCCATATCTAATTTTGTTTGAAAATATAAGCTCACCATTGTTTCCATGTTACTGTGAAGTATTTGCTACACAAAACAATTCAGTACGAAAGATAATCCTCTCATACTTTAAAAGCTCTTCTGAGAAAATCCAAATTTGCATTTATGTCTATGTGTGGCAATGCATTTAACACATCCCTTTTGAGTTAACATTAAAATCCATTTGTTTTATAACATCAATAAGGTAGTAATTCATTTGCTTTCTAATATTTCAAACTTAAATTAAAACTTTTACATCTTAAAAGGCAATGGAATATTTGTTTTGGGGCTTAGTTCAGTGAGGTGAAGTTCAAAAAAGGAAAATGATGTGTCATCATGTTTTCCTCCACTAATGGAAAATATGGTCTTGTGCTTCTGTGATGAGAGGCAGGTGAGGGTCAGTATTGACAAGAAAATCCAAAGTCAGGCATTTCTACCAAGATCCAGGGCAGTCGCAATATTCATCACTAAAGGACCAAGCAACTTAATTAACATTTCACTCCAAAGATGTTTCAAGTGTTCAGTGAAATTCACAAGAACATTTTTCACCTAAATAAAAATGTAAAAATTACCCCCCAAAACTCCTAAGTGATTAAATTTCTATTATTTATTATATTCAAACATAGAATGTTATGGGTAGAGACATGAAAGAAGGAATTAATTTCCTGCATAGGTAGCCAACTGGAATCTATATGTTCTCTGCACGAAACTTATACGTACAACCTACTGTATAAAATAAATTGGTAGCTGATAATATGTAATACAAATGCACAAAGTACCCCAAGTTTTTTTAAGTTTAGTAATATAAAAAAGTGACTGAGTCCAAACCTTAAGAATATTTCATATTTCGCATTGAGTTTAGACACATTTTTCTCTGCTGTTCTTGACAGCTTCTCAAGTAGTCATGAAAGCATTACAGATACAGAATTCACACTCTTCTGGAATCTATGACAGTATGGAAAATGTTAAATGCATTTAACTCCATTGTACAATAGCTCAAATTTACTGAGGATTGTTTTTCCAAAGAAATAAATTTCTTGTTTTCAAATAAGAGACAATAGTTCCAACATGTCAATGGAAGGAAGGTACGAGGTGGTTAAAGGCAACAAGTTCAGAGGAAGTAGATTTCTGAGACTCAGGGTTACAGATGTATTAAGATATTCAGCAGCAAGAAAAGTAGTTCTCCCTCTGCATGGAAGCTAATGGTTTACCTTCAGCACAAAGTCTCTGAGGGGCCACGCATCGACATTCTTAGTCACATAAAACATAAGAGAAAGAAAATTTATACTGCTGCTCCCAGCATAGATGGGGTAGGGTGGAGCAGAATAAATGGAGAAAACAACTAATAGAGATGAGGAGGGGGAAAAAAAGAAATACACTTCACCACGAGGAAAAAAATGAATGTATTTTAAGTTCTCCAGTTTACTGAAACACACTCCATCCACTTTCCTAGATGTGCTTTAAAATGGAAAATAATCACTTCTCTGCCACCCTATGCAATCTTCTGAATGTATTTTTAAGTAATGTGTTTTCCTAAATTGACAGGTACCTCTGTGTGACCATCTAGCTGGAGTACATCTAGTAAGTAAAATCATTTAAAAATAATGTTGATTTTAAACAATTAATACAGAAGCAACATGCACTTTAAGAATGTTTATAAATCAATATTTGCTTTACAAACAGGTGACTTTTCCAATTCTCAATTCAAAGCCTTATACTATTGGTATTGCTTTTCTGATGAACAGAGGAGAAAGCTATTCGAGGCATTTAAGTTTATTTGTCTTTGCAGGAGTCATCTTGTCTTATGTAAAAATAAACTAATCTCAAGTAGAGATTCTGAAAAATTATTCTATGCAGCAAAGATATCCTTACAATGTTCAAAAAGAAGATATACAAAGTTTGGTCACCAATATTGAAATCTTCATATATAAATGATAAAGTCTTTCTTTTATCAGCATTTGGAAATGCTGAACTTTTAATAAACGGTTACCATGGTAGGGCAGATGGTAACTAAAGCATTAAAAAAAAAAGTTGAAGAAATTTAAGTTTCTGAATTCCTTAATCAGAAGTTGCATATCATGTAACTTACGTATGCAACTTACAACTTGCACATGCAACTTACATATCATGCTCATGGAAATGCCCAGATTGTTATCTGTGCTGGGAGGATCTCTCCCTTAGTGGTGTGGTGAGCAGAATCCTAATTGGCTCTAGCAAGAAAGATTTCATTCCAAGTATTCTTTTTCCACTGTGTGAGTGCTGTTGGCATAGGTCATTAGCGTCTCTAAATCTCAAGTTTTCCTTCTGTAAGTCAGACTGTTAATAGTTCTACAAGGTTATTGTAGATTCATAAATATTAAATCATATAATATATGCAAAATGCCTAGCACAAAATACAGAAGATAATGGATGTCTGAAAATGTCTTTTAATTTTCCCCCCTTCTTCCATGTAAATACTATTTTGTATTATCAAAAGGTAAATTTAACTTTGCTATAGTCCTCATGTCTACCAAAGGAATAAAGTAAGGTTAATATTTTAATAATTTTTAAGCTAAATATAAATGCATACATTTGAAAGTCATCATATCTGATGTTTAGTGCTGTAGATATTGTTCAGTACTTTTCCATTAGATAGTTTTCAGACAAATGAAAAAAAAGTGAAATAAAGCTATGTGAATAGTTCTATTCTTTGTTAGAAGAGCTGGCAGGATATTTCCCTAGATCAGCATTTCGCGCGGATGCTGTGCCATTGCTGTAAAGTGGCACTTCATGTCAACCCTGTGTCCCTGATGGAAGTGTACTCCAGGGTCAGAGTGTTTTCATACTGAAAAAGTACATGTGTCCCTGCAAATATTCGAGTAAAGAATGCCAGTGATGAGGTGATGCAGTCATAAGTCAGACATTAAAGGAAGAGGCAATTCAATGAAAATCACTCAAGCATTTTAGTGCCATGTAAATAGATTCAAATAATGCTCCAGAAGTTATGAAATTATCCTAAAAGTCAGTTTGCTCTTTAGAGCTTCATGAAATCACCAGTATTAATGGTGGGAGATATTTACAGGAAAGTAAGATTTCTTCAGGTGTCACCTGGTATTCTTCCCCTTCTCATATCATAATTGTTCTCCTGAGGAAGCATTTTTATGTTCATGTAACTAATTCCACAACAGCAAATAAAGGAATACAAAACAAGATTTTTGTAGACAAAAATAATGAATCCAACTGGTCTAAGCAAAGCATGTAATAGATCCCAGAACAAGGTTTTTATTTACTTATTTCATTCTATTTCTTTCCTAGGACAGGAAAATTGGTCATTTAAACCAAAATCAATTCCTAAATTTAAACATGACTCCCCTTTAGTAAAGACAATTACCCAGTAAATGAAATTCTCTTTCTCCCATATATAATGATACATAAATAAAACAACCTCTCTCATGACATTTATTGTGGTCATGAAATTCATGTTATTTTTCATCTAAACTTTTTAAGGTGATAATCGATTCTTTCAAATTATATGAAACATGAAGCATATAATGAAATGAATACCCATGAACCCAACCATAGACTTAAGAACTGGAACATTACCAATACTGTTATGTTTCTACCTGCATGTCTGTTCCATATCTTATCTGTCTGCCTTCTCCCCAAAGTAAACATGATATTCAATTTTATGTTTATCATCCTTAAGATTTTTAAACAGTTTATCTCATGTGTCTATTATATGTTACCAACAATACATACTGTTTTGATTTTTCTCTTTGATATTTATAAAACTATATTTATCCTGGATGTAGTATTCTGAGACTTGTTTTCTCACTCAATATTATTATGTTTCTAAGATTCATCCATGTTGCTGCATGCAGCTTTAGCTTTCTTGTTCTCATTCTTCTAAAATATCCTATTGTGTGTCTGTATCACTATTTTTCCACTGTATTTTTGATAAGCATTTGGGTTGTTTCTGTGTTTTGCTACTTTATGTAGTACTTCCACATCTTCGGTCTCCATGTACAAGGATACTGGTATGGCTTGATGTCTAATGCTAAAATTGTTGATTCATGAGTAATGCAAACTCAGACGAGATAATGCAAAACTTCTTCCAAAGTGGTTGTACCATTTTAGTTTCCCAACAACAATGTATAAAAGTTTTTGTTGATATAAATCCTTGATGGCACTTGGCATTATCAAGCTTTATAATTTTGGCCAAGTAGCAATAATACTGTGTGTCTCTGGGGTTGACCAGGGAATTACAATGGCCCATTTTTCACCCACTGAACTTCAGCTTGAGCAAACTTCAGTCTAGCTTCTCTTCTCACCACAGACCCCTAAACTTTGGCTTGTCGCCAAATTTGACCAAGCGCTGAATCACGAAGGTGGCAGATAATAACGTGACTTCCACCCCCAACAACAACTCATTCTAAGAACATTTTTTCTTCCTCCTTGATTCATCTATCCCAGACAGATGTCTACTCCTATATTTCTGCTCATTCTTGCTGATGTTTTAACTGGTAACTAATATATTAGATAAAGTGCTTTAAGCACTTTATATAAATCTTATAAGTTTATATAAGATTTTATATATACTTAAAGACTTTAAGTTTATATAAAGTCTTAAACTCCACCAAAGAGTTGTGAAAAGAGAAACACAAACATACACACACACACACACACACATACACGAAAACCACTAAGAAATTACTCTGAAAACAAAATTGTTTTAATCTATATGGTGGTTTGACATTTCTTAATAATGGAGTCAAGTTATGAAAAAGATCAGTGTTTTGTTTGTATGTTGATGAACGTAGTTCGAAGATGAATTCGGATGAAACAAATTGTTGTTAAGTGAAAAAACAGTGATGTCCTCTTTTTCTTATTAAACTTGATTAATTTCCAGTTAGGAAAGAAACATTAGATATTTCATTTTAGAACCATTTAATCTTTTCCAAATAGGGTGTCAGAACACTTAAAGTCATCCTTGTTTTGAAATATTTTACAAGTGAAACATTTTGAGTGCTTTCAAGTGCTGTATTCATTAAGTGGATAAATTGAAATCCGAGGTCTGCTTACCACTCAAATTTCACTTCCCAAGGTGGACTCTGAATTCTCAGCTAGGACCAAATCCTCAGTCAACTGCTTCCCAAACACCTTGTCTGAATTTCTCATTTCTGCTTCTTATCATTTTTCTTCTGGGACCCTCTTCCCATCATCTGTGTTTATTTAAGTTCTATCCATCCCCCCGGCAAAGCTAAAATGGCCTCCTCAACAAAATCTTGCAGCTCTCTGTGTGCCCATTCCTCCCACCATGTCTAAACTTGGCACTGTCGATCTCTCTCCATCTGACTAATCATTCTTGGGAATTTTCAACCCTGCCACACATATATTTACATTTCCAATACTAAGAGTATCTTTCAGTAGTTGATGATGATGTTTTTCTATATTACGTGAAAATACATAAATAACTTGAATTAGCTTATCTCTTATGTCCATAATTTATCATTAGCATGTTTAATTTTCACACAAAAACATACTAGTTAAAAAATGAGTTTGTTCTTTTGGGTGATTAACACATCACTTCTATAATAAATCAACCTAAAACCTGTTGCTATCTTTATAAACATATGAGGTTTACGCATAATTTTTTATAAGTGAACAGGCTGCAAGGGGGATATTTCTTCTTTTACTTCTCCCACACATATCTTATAAAGAATATATATATATTCACAAACACTCTAACCTATAATGGAAGATAATCTAAAAATTATATATATATATAAAAATAATGGAATCACTTTGCTGTACACCTTAAACAAACACAATATTGTAAATCAACTATACTTCAATTAAAAATTTTTTAAATTATCATGAATGTCCTCATAATCTAATGAGTCAAATAGGAAACTGATTTAGAATAGTAAAAATGCCATTATATAGAAATATAACAGAAATTCCAGAAAAGAAAATTAAAAAGCAAACATTTTAAAAAGTTATATAGCTCAAATACATTTTAAAAAAAATCTGGCATCTACCTAATAGTATACATGATATTATACTTTCTTCAGCTTATTTTCATTTTTAATACTTATATAAGTTATATATCTAAAACTTAGTTCCTCAAGTATAATGTAGAAAGAAGTTCAAATGCTGTGAAAACATACAGAAACCCATGTATAAAAGCCTGTGGACTGGATACTATAAAACTCTTAGAGGAAAACATAAGCAGAACACTCTTTGACACAAATCACAGCAGTATCTTTTTCGATCTGTCTCCCAGAGTAATGGACATAAAAAAAAAATGGGACCTAATTAAACTCAAAAGCTTTTGCACAGCAAAGGAAACCACAAATAAAATGAGAAGACAACCCACAGAATGGGAGAAAATATTCACAAATGATGCGACTGTCAAGGGATTAGTCTCCAAAATTTACAAACAGCTCATGTGGCTCAATATCCAAAAAACAAACTGCCCAGTCAAAAAATGGGCAGAAGACCGAAATGGACATTTCTCCAAAGAAGACATACAGATGGCCAAGAGGCACATGAAAAGATGCTCAACATTGCTAATTATTAGAGAAATGCAAATCAAAACTACAATGAGATATCACCTCACACCAGTCAGAATGGCCATCCTCAAAAAATATGCAAATAATAAATGCTGGAGAGGGTGTGGAGAAAAGGGAACCCTCTTGCACTGTTGGTGGGAATGTGAATTGGTGCAGCCACTACGGAGAACCGTACGGGGGCTCCTTAAAAAACTAAAAATAGAACTATCATACGACCCAGCAATCCCACTCCTGGGCATATACCCTGAGAAAACATGGTTTGAAGAGATAAAAGCACCCTGATGTTCATTGCAGCAATGTTTACAAGAGCCAAGACACAGAAGCAACTTAAATGTCCATCAACAGATGAATGGATAAAGAAGGTATGGTACATATATAACAATGGAATATTACTCAGCCATTAAAAAGAATGAAATAATGCCACTTGCAGCAACATGGATGGACCTGGAGATTATCAAACTAAGTGAAGTAAGTCAGACAAGAAAGACAATCATATGATATACCTTATACGCAGAATCTAAAAAATATATATACAAATAAACATATTTACAAAACAGACTCACAGACTTAGAGAATGAATTTATTGTTACTAGGGGGAAGGGTGGGGGGAGGGATAGTTAGGGAGTTTGGGATTGACATGTACACACTGCTACATTTAAAATAGATAACCAAAGACCTACTGTAAAAAATAATACTAATAAATAAATAATTAAAAAATGAAAAAGGACAAGGACCAGAAAAAAATAAATTTACTACTTCTCACATATTAACGCTTCTGCACATTTAGATGTGTACATTCTGAAGTACTTCTAGAGTTTGTAAAACTTCCTTATATCTACATTGGATAAAAATATTTTAGAATAAAAACACTGCCAAGAGCATTCAGCAAGTTCTAGTTACATTCAACCCCTGAAAGGAAGCACTGTAGGATTTTATGTCATATCTCTTGCACAGAAATCAAGTACTTTAATTAATGTAACTATCTGTAGGTTGTCAGCTTCTTAGGTATATTCATATCATTACAAATGGATAGAAGAATCAAAATATTTTAGCAATGACAAAACCAGTGTCCCGGTTAAGGGCATTTCTCTTAGATTTTGACACTAGAAACACTTCCTGTACTTCAACTGGCACTTGGAGTTAGTGCTGAATGCGAAACATATATGGTTAGTCAAATGATTTATTTATTAGACAAAAATTCATAATGGATGCTTTCTCAGAAGTGCAATAGTGAGAAGGGGGTATAAGCTTTTTAACACTTTGTTTTATTTTATTTTTAGGACAACAGTGTGTTAATAAGAAATATAAAGTAGAGGAAGAAGACAGAATATATAAGACAGAGAGAATTAATTGCTTGTGGGTGAGACTTCTTAGTAAAAAACAGATAGTATTCCTGATGGAGGGATTGGCTTCTGATAGAAGGGTTCTTCTGTCATCATAGCAGGAGGTAAAGAGGAGAGACTGGATGGCATCCACCATGAACTTGGGAGATGAAGAGATGATTAAATACTCACCTAAGGGATTCTGTTTTCTCTATGAAATACAGAAATATAAAACAACATATTCTGCTTGTTGCTCGGATAAACCAAGCATGCTCCCACCTCATAGCATCAGTATTTGCTATTTCTTCCATATGAAACCATCCAGACCTGGGTATTGGCATGAATTGCTCAAGTGACAGATGCTTTCTCTAATCCTCCTATCCAAAATGCATGATCGTCATTTTCTATCTCCCATGACTTGTCTTCATCTCCCCTGACTGGTCACCATCTAACATATGAATGAATACTTCTTTACTTATGGACCATAATCTGTATGAGAAAACGAACTCTGCACCTTTGGGTCACAGGTATACTCAGCACCCAGAACCACCAGTGCCTGGCCAGCCGGTGCTTGATAAATATTCTGCTAGTGGTAGAGAGGATACAGAGAGGAGGGAAGAGAGAGTAGACCTATCAGAAGTTTCAGAAGAGCTGAAAAGGTCTGAAATGGGAAGGCGTGCAGGGAGTGTAAAAGCAAGAGATCCAAGGTCAGTTTTCCAGGCAATTTGAGGACCCATCTGAGGCTCCTGGTGATGCAGTGATCACGCACTGATGGCAGTACCATCTTCCATGTTTCATTAATTTCTCCAGATATTCCTCAATTATTTGGCTCAGCATGGATAAGGCCAGAAATTGAATAACAAAAAAATGATAATACCAGATAACATATGTTAGATAGGCAATAAAAGAGAAAAGTATTATCACTGAACAATAAAGCTTAGAGTGGGTAGAATTTAAGTAGTGCCTTAAAAGAAGTTATGCATTTTAGTTATGATAGAAGGAGGAGACTGGTATCCCGGGTTTAAGGAGGAAAAAAAAAAGTAAACAGGTGCAAAACAATTACCCTGTACATCAACAGTGAGATTTTATTGTAATTCCAATTTATTTTCAGTATTGCTACCATGAAAACAAATGTGCTAACTTCATTCATATTGTCATGTGACAGTTCAGAAGCCATAAATTTCTAATTAGTTTAAACACACAGACACACACACATGTTCTAATTAATCAAAAATAACTTAAAACATGCCAAGTTCCTCTTCTTGCAGAATGAGAAAAATAAATATGTGTGGAGTTACGGGTGGTGGGCGGGGGAGCTTGCAGAGGAAAGGCTGAAAAATGGTTATCTATTAAGAGGAAACCACTTAAGTGAATATATCACACTTAATTTCCTGAACTTCAGATGAACAATAGGTAACTGTGGAATAAACAAAGAAACTTCTGGATCCACCATAAACTAAAGAGACGTGACCATCTCTCACCTTTTCCTTACTTTTAAGCTCCCTAAGGTACCTATAATGCACGTGCAGCCATTATATTTTGGGCCCTATAAGTAAGCACCGGGTATCATTGTTAACAGGAGCTTCAAATTCCATTCAAAGTCTCTAACCTTAAATCTGTTTACTTACTCCAATTATTCTATGACTTGATCACCTATAACAATGACTGTATGTAAATGATAGGTAACATTAGATGAGATGGCTGTTTCAGAAATCGTAGGTCACTGATGCCCCTCTTTCTCTAGGAGAATGCAAAACCAGATTACCCTAAGGTCATAGAGAAATAAATGCTTTACTCCACATAAAAATGCCACACCCATACTCACTCCTTTTCTCAAATTGTTTTGAATGTCCATGCTAAGGCATTGTTCATACATTGTTACATAATACTGTGATTTTTTTTTTGTCCTGCAACACACATTATGTATCCAATTCTTCATTTCCCCTAAAAATATTACATCCTGTATGTTATAAGAACTTCACTGGTCTATGGTGTATCCATTGGGGATTATTACTGTAATAATTACATATAGGACACAAAATTACTGAAGCATGACTCCAGTCACAGAATAATGAAATTTACAAGTAAATCATGTATGACTGGGTGGTCCAATTTGGAATGAAAATCTTTATCTTAGTAGTTAAATTTTTAGTTTTAAGAAGCCATATTGAAATATAATTCAACAACTATTTCACCTCCAGAGCTCTTAACGTTTGGCTAAATAACAATTTACCAGATGGGAACATCTTACCACTGGGATACCCAAAATGTAACCCTGCCACGCTTCAAATAATCAGTAATATCTGGTCTTGATCAATTATATGAAAATTTCAGAAATTCTTCTAAAGTGCTTAGATATAAACTATCTGTAATTTATAAATTGAGATGATAAAAAGTTATTTTAAACAGTATTAAGATGGAAGATCAATTTATGATTATATGTGTATATATATCTATATGTGTGTGTATAAAGCAAGTACATGAATTATGGTTACAGGAATATATGTTGCTAAGTGGAAAGCAGAGGCTTAACTCTACAGTTCTTTTTGAGTATGTGCATATGATGTACATGAGAGATAATTTGTACGCATAAACACAGAAAAAGTCCTAATGGCGTATATAACAAGTTTAATGGTGGTTTGGTCTAGATGGTAGAATTGTGGATGAGTTCCAGTTTTGCTTCAATACACTGATTTTTCCTTTGCTATAATTTTGGAATACGAAAAGTAATAAAGCCACAGAAAAGCTACAAAGTGCTTAGCAACCAAAGATATTTAAGAACAACTAAGCCACTAAACCAAAAATTCAATAAAATGTACTGGAAAAAAAATAGGAAAATGAATACACACAATATATGTAAGAGAAGCAAAAAATAAAGTGATCATTTTAGGGAAGCTTGTATTTAAAAATGCCTTTTGGGGCTTCCCTGGTGGCGCAGTGGTTGAGAGTCCGCCTGCCGATGCAGGGGACACGGGTTCGTGCCCCAGTCCGGGAAGATCCCACATGCCGCGGAGTGGCTGGGCCCGTGAGCCATGGCCGCTGAGCCTGCGCGTCTGGAGCCTGTGCTCCGCAACGGGAGAGGCCACAACAGTGAGAGGCCCGCGTACCGCAAAATAAATAAATAAATAAAATTTTTAAAAATGCCTTTTGTCCAAGGCAGTAGTACACAAGGTCAATCGTTTTAATATCTATAAATTAGATCAGAAAATGTAGTGGTATCAGCAATAACAGGCCCCAATTACAATATCAACATTAAAACGGACAATTCTGAAAGGATCCTATCATAGGAACAAAGTGTATGGATGTGTTCTCTGGGGAATAAACAAGGACAAATTGCTTTACTGCTATTCTACAAGAGATTTTCCACAACATTTATGAGGGATACCTTGAGGTTACATTGTAACCGCATGCTTCAGTAATCAACACTATTAAAAACAGTTTCAATCTATTATCTACTGAGAGTCAACAAACTATAAAATACTCTACCAAGCAGCAAAACAAAGTCAGGTCAAATAAACTAGGTGGCTAACTTTTATATGACTACTTGTTAATTGTGGAATTAAAATTGTCAGAAGAAATGATTTGTTCTACATCCATAGATGTGGGTGGTTAAATGAACATGGCTTTTAAGTTTTGATTTGCTCATGATAAGCAAACTATATACATGACCTTGAAAGTATTAATTGTGCAATTTGTGTTTTATTATTTATATTGATTATTAGATTTAACTTAAACTAAAGCTTACAATGCAGACTACTCAGAAATTTTTTTATCAAAAAGAAAGTGATTTTATCACACTTTTCCCATGGTAACTCAGTTTCACATCTGTGAAACGTGATACTAATACTGATCTGTTATTAATGATTAATTTTAGATGACTGGATCTATATAATGCACTAATTCAATGGCTGTGCTCAGTAAACAGTTGGATGTATGGCAGCTTTCATTTTTGTACATGACTCAAAATGTCTGTTTTGTTCAAATTTTTAAATAAATCTGTGTCACATTATAAAAGAGACATTTACCCCCCAATTTTTAATTATTTATGAATAGCTATAAGGTAAGCAGGAGAATGTGCCCTGACACTGTAGAAACAGCCTAGAGCCTAGTAAAGTGCCATAATAAACATTCAATAAAAGTTTAAGAAGTGACAACAGAATTGTTTGCACAAAGATATGGGTAATATCTACCCAGTAATATAACAGGACACTCGAAAATCAACTTAATAATATATGTATTTTGATTCTATCAGAAACTTTATAAGTCATTAAGAAGTACATGGACCCTTAAAGTTGAAATACTAGTTAGTCATATTACTTGGTTTAAAAAATATGTCTCTACAAAATCAAGACATCTCCACTGGAAACTGAAATTGCTTTCTGGCTTTTAAATTTTATGTCTACAAAACCAGTTCATGCCTACACAGTTCACTCCACTATGACCGTATAGTTATTTTAACAAATAGTAAGTGAGTTTTTCAGTCACTTTTTCCAGTATAAGCTGGTAAGGTTAGGGGTTTTCTTTTATGGTAAAGGCAGAAAAATTAATAAGACATTATCCTTGCATTAAGTAGCCCATACACCAGTGGGAAGGAAGAAAATATACAAACCGCTTAATGTCTACTATAGGTAAAATCAAGACATGTTCCATAAAGGAAATATGATTTTTTTCCTTTCGTGAATCATCCTCTTGAGGATAAACTACTGTTATGTTGGTTATATTGCATTCTGAGAAAATGAGGCTGTTCCTCTGTATTTCACACTTATAATAACATTACATTGCATTTTGATGTTTTTTGTATCTAATCTATGATTCCTCAGAAATATTGAGTGGGTCAAAAGTTCCATTCGCTTTTTTCGTAAGACAGCTCTAGTAGCACTTAGTTGTCTTTAATTCATTCAAAACAATTTTCTTAGACTGTATGTGACAGCTGTCATATCAGCGTGCCTTTAAAAAAATCAAAATTGGTGAATTTTTGTGTAGCCATTTTAATACTGAAGATGGAAGAAAAAAGCAACATTTTCAGCATATTATGCTTTATATATTTTAAGAAAGGTAAAAACGCAACTCAAATGCACAGGAAGATTTCTGCAGTGTATGGAGGTACTGTGACTGATTGAGTGTGTCAAAAGTGATTTGTGAAGTTTCGTGCTGGAGATTTCTCGCTGGACAATACTCCACAGTCAGATAGACCAGTTGAAGTTGATAGCAATAAAATCAAGACATTAATTGAGATCAATGTTATACCACATGGGAGATAGCTGACATACTTAAAATACCCATATCAAGTGCTGAAAATCATATGTAGAAGCTTAGTTATTTTAATTCCTTTGATGCTTGGGTTCCACATAAGTTAAGTGAATAAAACCTTTTTGACCCTATTTCCACAAGCGATTCCCAACTTAAACATAATGAAAACATTCCATTTTTAAAACAAATTATGACAGGAAATGAAAAGTGAATACTGTACAATAATATGGAATGGAAGAGATGTTGGGGCAAGTGAAATGAACCACCACCAACCACACCAAAGGCCCGTATTCATCCAAAGAAGGTGATGTGTATATGATGGGATTGGAAGGGAGTCCACTATTATGAGCTCCTTCTGGAAAACCAAACAATTGCAACAAGTATCGCTCCCAATTAGACCAACTGAAAGCAGCACTTGATGAAAAGCATCAGAATTAGTCAACAGAAAATGCATAATCTTCCATCACGATAACACAAGACTGCATGTTTCTTCAATGACGAGGCAAAAACTGCTACAGCTTTGCTGGGAAATTCTGATTCATCCACCGTATTCACCAGATACTGCACCTTCAGATTTCCATTTATTTCAGTCTTTACAAAATTCTCTTAATGGAAAAAATTTCAATTCCCTGGAAGACTGTAAAAGGCACAAAGAACAGTTCTTTGCTCAAAAAGATAAAAAGTTTTGGGAAGATGGAATTATGAAGTTGCCTGAAAAATGGCAGAAGGTAGTGGAAGCAAAGGGTGAATATGTTGTTCAATAAGGGTCCTTGTGGAAACGAAAACTGTGGGGGAGCTTAAAGATGGTGGTAGAGTAACACGTGGAGATCACCTTCCTCCCCACAAATACATCAGAAATACATCTAAATGTGGAACAACTCCTACAGAACACCTACTGAACACTGGCAGAAGACCTCAGACCCCCCAAAAGGCAATAAACTCCCCTTGTACCTGGGGAGTGCAAAAGAAAAAAGAAAAAACAGAGACAAAAGAATAGGGATGGGACCTGCACCTCTGGGAGGGATCTGTGAAGAAGGAAAGGTAAAGGAGCTGTGAAGGAGGAAAAAAACCAGGAACTATGAACCTGCAGCCTGCATAAAGGAGATCCCAAACACAGTAAGTTAAGCAAAATAAGAAGACAGAGAAACACACAGCAGATGAAGGAGCAATGTAAAAACCAACGAGACCTAACAAATGAAGAGGAAATAGGCAGTCTACTTGAAAAAGAATTCAGAATAATGATAGTAACGATCTAAAATCTTGGAAATAGAATGGAGAAAATACAAGAAACGTTTAACAAGGATCTAGAAGAACTAAAGAGCAAACAAACAATGATGAACAACACAATAAATGAAATTAAAATTCTCTAGAAGGAATCAATAGCATAATAACAGAGGCAGAAGCACGGATAAGTGACCTGGAAGATAAAATAGTGGAAATAACAATTGAAGAGCAGAATAAAGAAAAAAGAATGAAAAGAATTGAGGACAGTCTCAGACACCTCTGGGACAACATTAAATGCACCAACATTCGAATTATAGGGGTCCCAGAAGAAGAAGAGAAAAAGAAAGGGACTGAGAAAATATTTGAAGAGATTATAGTTGAAAAATTCCCAAATATGGGAAAGGAAATAGTTAATCAAGTCCAGGAAGCACACAGAGCCCCATACAGGATAATTCCAAGGAGAAACTCACCAAGACACATAGAATCAAACTATCAAAAATTAAATACAAAGAAAAAATATTAAAAGCAGCAAGGGAAAAACAACAAATAACATAAAAGGGAATCCCTATAAGGTTAACAGCTGATCTTTCGGCAGAAACTGTGCAAGCCAGAAGGGAGTGGCAGGACATATTTCAAGTGATGAAAGGGAAAAACCTACAACCAAGATTACTCTACCCAGCAAGGATCTCATTCAGATTTGATGTAGAAATTAAAACCTTTACAGACAAGAAAAAGCTAAGAGAATTCAGTACCACCAAATCAGCTTTGCAACAAATGCTAAAGGAACTTCTCTAGGCAGGAAACACAAGATAAGGAAAAGACCTACAGTAACACACCCAAAACCATTAAGAAAGTTGTAATAGGAACATACATATCGATAATTACCTTAAATGTAAATGGATTAAATGCTCCAACCAAAAGACATACACTGGCTGAATGGAAACAAAAACAAGATCCATATATATGCTGTCTACAGGAGACCCACTTCAGACCTAGGGACACATACAGACTGAAAGTGAGGGGATAGAAAAAGATATTCCATGCAAATGGAAATCAAAAGAAAGCTGGAGTAGCAATTCTCATATCAGACAAAATAGACTTTAAAACAAAGACTATTAGAAGAGACAAAGAAGGACACTACATAATGATCAAGGGATCAATCCAAGAAGAAGATATAACAATTGTAAATATTTAGGCATCCAACACAGGAGCACCTCAATACATAAGGCAAATACTAACAGCCATAAAAGGGGAAAACGACAGTGACACAATCATAATACGGGACTCTAACACCCCACTTTCACCAATGAACATATCATGCAAAATGAAAATAAGAAAAAAAACACAAGCTTTAAATGATATATTAAACAAGATGGACTTGATCAATATTTATAGGACATTCCATCCAAAAACAACAGAACACATATTTTTCTCAAGTGCTCATGGAACATTCTCCAGGATAGATCATATCTTGGGTCACAAATCAAGCCTTGGTAAATTTAAGAAAACTGAAATCATATCAAGTATCTTTTCTGACCACAACACTATGAAACTAGATATCATTACAGGAAAAAATCCGTAAAAAATACAAACATATGGAGGCTAAACAATACACTACTTAATAACCAAGAGATCACTGAACAAATCAAAGAGGAAATTAAAAATTACCTAGAAACAAATGACAATGAAAACATGACGATCCAAAACCTATGGGATGCAGCAAAAACAGTTCTAAGATGGAAGTTTATAGCAATAGAATCCTACATTAAGAAACAAGAAACATCTCAAATAAACAACCTAAACTTACACTTAAAACAATTAGAGGAAGAAGAACAACAACAAAAAAAAAACACCAAAGTTAGCAGAAGGAAAGAAATCATAAAGATCAGATCAGAAATAAATGAAAAAGAAATGAAGGAAACCATAGCAAAGATCAATAAAACTAAAAGCTGGTTCTTTGAGAAGATACACAAAATTGATAAACCATTAGCCAGACTCATCATGAAAAAAAGGGAGAAGACTCAACTCAATAGAATTAGAAATGAAAAAGGAGAAATAACAACTGACTACAGAAATACAAAGGATCATGAGAGATTACTGCAAGCAACTATATGCCAATAAAATGGACAACCTGGAAGAAATGGATAAATTCTTAGAAAGGTGTAACCTTTGGAGACTGAACCAGGAAGAAATAGAAAATATGAACAGACCAATCACAAGTAATGAAACTGTGATTTAAAATCTTCCAACCAACAAAAGCCCAGGACCAGATGGCTTCACAAAAGAATTCTATCAAACATTTAGAGAAGAGTTAACACCTACACTTCTCAAACTCTTCCAAAATATAGCAGAGGGAAGAACACTCCCTAACTCCTTCTACGAAGCCACTACCACCCTAATACCAAAACCAGACAAAGTTGTCACAAAGAAAGAAAACTACAGGCCAATAACACCGAAGAATGTAGAGGCAAAAATCCTCAACAAAATACTAGCAAACAGAATCCAACAGCACATTATAAGGATCATATACCATGATAAACTGGGATTTATCCCAGGAATGCAAGGATTCTTCAATATACGCAAATCAATCAATGTGATACACCATATTAACAAACTGAAGGAGAAAAAACATATGATCATTTCAATAGATGCAAAGAAAGCTTTTGACAAAATTCAACACCCATTTATGATAAAACCATCCAGAAAGTAGGCACAGAGGGAAATTACCTCAACATAATAAAGGCCACATATGAAAAAACCACAGCCAACATTGTCCTCAATAGTGAAAAATTGAAACCATTTCCACTAAGATAAGGAACAAGATAAGGTTGCCTATTCTCACCGCTATTATTCAACATAGTTTTGGAAGGTTTAGCAATAGCAATCAGAGAAGAAAAAGAAATAAAAGGAATCCAAATTGGAAAAGAAGAAGTAAAGGTGTAACTGTTTGCAGATGACATGATACTATACATAGAGAATCCTAAAGACGCTACCAGAAAACTAGTAGAGCCAATCAATGAATTTGGTAAAGTAGCAGGATACAAAATTAATGCACAGAAATCTCTTGCATTCCTATACAGTAATGATGAAAAATCTGAAAGTGAAATTAAGGAAACACTCCCATTTACCATTGCAATAAAAAGAATAAAATACCTAGGAATAAACCTATCTAAGGAGACTAAAGCCTTGTATGCAGAAAATTTGAGACACTAATGAAAGAAATTAAAGATTATACAAATAGATGGAGAGATATACCATGTTCTTGCATTGGAAGAATCAACATTGTGAAAATTACTCTACTACCCAAAGCAATCTACAGATTCAATGCAATCCCTATCAAATTATCATGTGCATTTTTCACAAAACCAGAACAAAAAATTTCACAATTTGTAGGGAAACACAAAAGACCCCGAATAGCCAAAGCAATCTTGAGAAAGAAAAACGGAGCTGGGGGAATCAGGCTCCCTGACTTCAGACTATACTAGAAAGCTACAGTAATCAAGACAGTATGGTACTGGCACAAATACAGAAAGATAGATCAATGGAACAGGATAGAAAGCCCAGAGATAAACCCACGCACATATGGTCACCTTATCTTTGATAAAGGAAGCAAGAATATACAGTAGAGAAAAGACAGTCTCTTCAATAAGTGGTGCTGGGAGAACTGGACAGCTACATGTAAAAGAATGAAATTAGAACACTCCCTAACACCATACACAAAAATAAACTCAAAATGGATTAAAGACCTATATGTAAGGCCAGACACTGTCAAACTCTTAGAGGAAAACATAGGCAGAACCCCCTAAGACATAAATCACAGCAAGATCCTTTTTGACCCACCTCCTAGAGAAATGGAAATAAAAACAAAAATAAACAAATGGGACCTAATAAAAGCTTTTGCACAGCAAAGGAAACCATAAACAAGACGAAAAGACAACCCTCAGAATGGGAGAAAATATTTGCAAATGAAGCAACTGACAAAGGATTAATCTCCAAAACATACAAGCAACACATGCAGCTCAATTTCAAAAAAACAAACAACCCAATCCAGAAATGGGCGGAAGAGCTAAATAGACATTTCTCCAAAGAAGGTATACAGATTGCCAACAAACACATGAAAGAATGCTCAACATCATTAATCATTAGAGAAATGCAAATCAAAACTACAATAAGATATCATCTCACACCAGTCAGAATGGCCATCATCAAAAAATCTAGAAACAATAAATGCTGGAGAGGGTGTGGAGAAAAGGGAACACTCTTGCACTGCTGGTGGGAATGTGAATTGGTTCAGCCACTATGGAGAACAGTATGGAGGTTCCTTAAAAAACTACAAATAGGACTACCATATGACCCAGCAATCCCACTACTGGGCATATACCCTGAGAAAACCAAAATTCAAAAAGAGTCATGTACCAAAATGTTCATTGTAGCTCTATTTACAATAGCCCGGAGATGGAAACAACCTAAGTGCCCATCATCGGATGAATGGATAAAGAAGATGTGGCACATATATACAATGGAATATTACTCAGCCATAAAAAGAAACGAAATTGAGCTATTTGTAATGAGGTGGATAGACCTAGAGTCTGTCATACAGAGTGAAGTAAGTCAGAAAGAAAAAGACAAATACCGTATGCTAACTCATATATATGGAATTTAAGAAAAAGAAATGTCATGAAGAACCTAGGGGTAAGACAGGAATAAAGACACAGACCTACTGGAGAATGTACTTGAGGATATGGGGAGGGGGAAGGGTGAGCTGTGACAGGGCGAGAGAGAGTCATGGACATATACACACTAACAAACGTAAGGTAGATAGCTAGTGGGAAGCAGCCGCATAGCACAGGGATACTAGCTCGGTGCTTTGTGACAGCCAGGAGGGGTGGGATAGGGAGGGTGGGAGGGAGGGAGACGCAAGCGGGAAGAGATATGGGAACATATGTAATTGATTCACTTTGTTATAAAGCAGAAACTAACACACCATTGTAAAGCAATTATACCCCAATAAAGATGTTAAAAAAAGAAAAAAAAAGAAAACTACAAATAGAACTACCATATGACCCAGCAATCCCACTACTGGGTGTATACCCTGAGAAAACTATAATTGAAAAAGAGACATGTACCAGAATGTTCACTGCAGCTCTATTTATAATGGCCAGGACATGGAAGCAACCTAAGTGTCCATCAACAGATGGATGGATAAAGAAGATGTGGCACATATATACAATGGAATATTACTCAGCTATAAAAAGAAACGAAATTGAGTTATTTGTAGTGAGGTGGATGGACCTAGATTCTGTCATACAGAGTGAAGTAAGTTAGAAAGAGAAAAACAAATACCGTATGCTAGCACATATATATGGAATCTAAAAAAAATAAAAAATGGTCATGAAAAACCTAGGGGCAAGACGGGAATAAAGACGCAGACCTACTAGAGTATGGACTTGAGGATACGGGGAGGGGGAAGGGTAAGCTGGGACAAAGTGAGAGAGTGGCATGGACATATATACACTACCAAATGTCAAATATTTAGTGGGAAGCAGCCGCATAGCACAGGGAGACCAGCTCGGTGCTTTGTGACCACCTAGAGGGGTGGGATAGGGAGGGTGGGAGGGAGGGAGACGCAAGAGGGAAGAGATATGGGAATATATGTATATGTATAGCTGATTCAGTTTGTTATAAAGCAGAAACTAACACACCATTGTAAAGCAATTATACTCCAATAAAGATGTTTAAAAAAAGAAAAGAAAAATGTGTCTTTTACTTTTACTTACAAACCAAAAGCACATTTTGGCCAACCCGATATTTATGCTTTCTACTGAGTAATCAACAAGTAAATATGTCAATACTGAGCATCTATCTCAATTAAAACTAACTCAAAAGAATGACTTCTGGGCTTCCCTGGTGGCGCAGTGGTTGAGAGTCCGCCTGCCGATGCAGGGGACACGGGTTCGTGCCCCGGTCCGGGAAGATCCCACATGCCGCGGAGCGGCTGGGCCAATGAGCTATGGCCGCTGAGCCTGCACGTCCGGAGCCTGTGCTCCGCAACGGGAGAGGCCACAACAGTGAGAGGCCCACGTACCGCAAAAAAAAAAAAAAAAAAAAGTGACTTCTGAAATATCCAACAGGTCCTCATTCACTGTCAAGTACTATGGGTACCAAGGAGTTTTGCTACCTTGGGAATCATACAAGAAACAAGCAGTAGAAGCAGAACTGACTGCATTAGAGGTAACACATACATTTTACACATTATTTGTCATACTTTATTATACAGAAATATGTTTGGAAAAAATGAATTTAGATTTAGCTTTTACCACATACTCTATTTAACCTTTGGTTCACATCTTTAATAAGATAAATTCTAATTTAATTAATTACTAAATATTATGCCATGATTTACCTGCCAAATGAGTTTTTAATTATTTGACTTAAAATTAAAAACAATGACTTAAAATTTCTGAGTTGACTCTTTGGCTCACCATGGTTATAAATGAATTTCCTTGTTTTGCTCACCTCTCTACCACTGGCTTTAAACGTCACATGCTTTCCTAAATAGAGGTTAGTTTATAGACCAACGTCTATTTTTTTATATTAAAAATTATATATAAATATGCATAAAGTCAATGCTAAGTGTAGGCCACTGTGACTAGTGCTACAATTTGATGCAACAGATATTTCCTCCAAGTTTCAGAATTTTCTTGTTAAATTTAATATGATTATAATGCTCTCTTGTCAGGAGTCCTGACTTTTTTAGTAGTTGATCCAACCTGGATGAATCATTAATCCCTTAAAAATAAGGTTCATCCTGGGGAAATATTACTGACCTCTAGTTTACTCCTGTTGATTCAGTCACGTGTGCTTTCTATTTTCTGTAAAGGTATTAATACTTCATTAGCTACTATATGCCAAAGAAATTTCCCAATTTATAATAAGTGTAATAAAATTAAATTGTGTACTTTGATTCCAGCCTTCTATTTTTTAAGTCCCTTATATATATTTTTGTCATTATAAAGTTCTGTGCATATCCTTTTCGAATACTTAAATGAAAGAATAAGCTTTCCTCCAAGTTTATAAAAGCAAAGAAAATTCTTATGTAATGAGGAATGATCAACTCCTAATGAGAATTCATTAACTTGTATATCACAAGCTTCTTTTGAGATTTTCCAGAGCAAATTTATATATAAACAAAGAGTTAGTAAGCATTTCCTGTAATGGACCATGAAATACTGTAATGTTAGCTCCTATAAGATGACTTTCCCTGTGTGCAGTGTGATTCATCAATGCAAAGAAACAGCCTGTGCAGAAAGATAGAATCATCTGTGGATACTTTTGGCTGTTTAAAAAAAAAATGACAGA
This sequence comes from Globicephala melas, assembly GCF_963455315.2. Lineage (NCBI taxonomy): Eukaryota > Metazoa > Chordata > Mammalia > Artiodactyla > Delphinidae > Globicephala > Globicephala melas. Next base: position 21,726,928 of record NC_083326.1, on the reverse strand, counting down.
AAAGAGAGAAAAGAAACAAGTATGACAAATATTGTTCTCTGCTTTACTAGCAATACATTTGAAAATTCAAGCATTTCACAAATGTATTTCAAGGGAAAATATTTATGATAATAAAGGCTTAATATCTAAAACTACATATTTTATATGCCAAGCAGATATTTAATAAATCACGATTAAAGGTATTTAAGAAACCATTATTACTCTTTGCAGAATTCTTATTTCACTTTTTTCAATATTTCTAAATCCCCTTACTTAGTATCATCTAATCTTTATTTCTTTATTCTCCAGAAAGATCATAATATCTAAAAGATAGAATATTGAAAAAATGGTGTTTGAACTTTGACCTGGAAAAAACAGAAACCAAACTTATCAGATTATGTCACAGATAATGTTATCAATATAATCACTGAATAGATGCATTTTGTGGTAGGCAAAAGTAGACATCAGAATTGGCATGCCCATATGTTCAAATGATTCATTATTACTCATGGGTTTATGTACACTAATGGAGTGAATTATCCAACATTGCCACTTAATCATAGAATATTAAGAGTCTGCATGTTGAGTGCCCTGGATTAATTTCATTACAGTTTTAATGTGTTGAAAAGGAAATGTTTAAAAAAAAAAAAAAAAAAAGGATGAGGACACATTTCAGATTCATGAATGACTGCCCCAACCTTAAGGCCCTGTGGATTTGGCTACATACCCCATTCAAAATTATCTACTTTCCCAAGAAAGTCAAATGTTACCAGTTAAAATATTAAGAGATCTAGAAATTTCTTAAGAAAAATAAAAAGTATACAGTATACATTATTATGTTTAAAATTAAGAATATTTGGTTTCCAAAAACCCTGGGTAAAAATGAATTTATCTCCTTAAAATTCAACTATAAATTGGGAACAAATTAGCAAAAAGAAACATGAGAGTTGCCTTTAAATGATTATGGAAAGGTTATGGAGGAGCACTTCAGAGTTCTGTGTGGAGCGGCCTTTGCAGTCAGCCAGCTCTGGATCCAAACCTCGCTCTCCCCTCACAAGCTTTGGGTCTTTCTGCCACCTCCTCACTTTTCTCCTTTGTAAAATTATGATGTTCAGAGAACAACCTCTTCATAAGATTTTGTGAGGAGTAAATAAAATAATATTTTTTAAGTTCTTAATATAGAGCTGAGGAAATTGTAGTCACTCAACATATACACTGGCAGAAATACAAAATAAAAAAGAATGTGCACTACATTTTCAGCTGCAACTACTGAAATGAATACCTAGCTGAACAAATAAGACGAAGTGTGTGCTCTCAAGATGCCTAGTGGGCTTTAAATTTATTTGTGTTATCATCCAAGAGAAGAAAGGAGATTCAGAAAGAGAGGGGCCTTTCTGTATCACCTGTCTATAAAGCAGAAGAGATTATACAGTTCACCTGAGGAAGGCCCTCCATTTACTTGAGGAAATTAAGACACAGAGTGATTTAATGATCTGTATGTTTCATGGTGAAGGCAGGTCTAGAACCAAGTTTTCTTGCTTCCCATAACAGTGTTATTTATTTTTCTCCCCAAACCCCATTACCTCAAATCTAATCCTGAACTAAACATTTTTTTTGAAATGGATAGAATTTGTCTCAATTTTTTTTCCAGAAGATTGTTACATAAAATGGAATAAAGGAGAAAGAAATATTAATCCAAGGAATATGCTGGAAGTAATCATATGCTCCAGTTTGCATTTTAAGGCATCTAGGTGTCTTTATCTACAATCCTCTCCAATATAAGCAATCTACAACTACAACGTGGTATAGAAACTTTTATCATCTGGTTGTTGTAAAGAAAAGGACTGATTCTGCATTCAAAATGGTTTATCCCATATCTACACAAACAATTGTTCAAAAAGTATTTTTAAGAAAGAATAAGATGTTTATAGATTAGCAATAAGAGGCACTTTATATAAGATAAATTCATATTTAAATATCAAAATAATATCATTCAAAAATAAGAGACACAGCAAAAACCTGGACTAAACTCACAGAAATACTAATAGATTATGTAGTGTCAACACTGAGTAAGAAAGAACCCAAAAAAAGGTAACATGGACTCAATTATCCATAGCTGGTCAAAAACCCATTGACAAGATCTACAGAGCTGGGATCTGAGGTATGAGAGAAGCTGACACAGAGATGTGTATGTCAGCTCAGCAAACAGTTCAGGAAACGTTCACTGAACATCCACCCTGTGATAGGTATGTGTCGATGAGTTGGAATTTAACGACCACTAGCTACTCGCCAAAATCTGTTTTTGTCTTGTCCTGGACACACAGCTAGACTATGTTTCCTAGCTTCCCTTGCAGTTAGCTACAGTCACTCCATTCTAGCCAGTGGTTACAGCTGGGAGTGTTCCAGGCCACTTGCATGCTTGGTCATAAAGCCCTTCTACACATACTCTTCTGCTCTCTACTATCTTCTATCAGGTGGGGAAAAACAAAACAAAACAAAACCCAAGCAAACAAGAGCAAAGCCCCAGCAGACTGTTTGTCAAACACCCCTTCCCATTATTACTTTCCCCAAGGAGGCTCTTCAGACATCTTTTTTCCTTAATCCTCCCTCCTCATGAAATTTTAATACTATGGACATATTGTATATCTGTTAACATACTGTGTCTCTTTAGAAGGCCACAAATTATTGTAATATCTAAAATATTTCACCCTCACCCCCAAAAAAACAATTTTCACCATGTTGAGAATGCATACCTTAGGGGACATGAAACCACAAAATGGAAGCTGTCAGGGTCCAAGTTAGATGGCTATATGAGCATGAAATACATTCCAGTATGTTGAGGCATTATACTTTTTAGGCCCATATGTTGTAGCAGTTTAGGCTATCCTAAGTAGGCTAGTACAAGTGTCTTTAAAATGTATTTATATAAAATGCAATAATATTCCTTGCCTGTTTAGCTATACGATCCAACAGTTGGCCAAATACAACAAACTGTAAAGCCTCTATACACAAAACACAAAATAATTTCTCTAGACAGTAGAGACTTACAGATCATATTTCCCTTTAAAAGATAAAGTCTGACCACAATGTGATCAGGCTGCTAGTTTATCCCTTCAAACACAGAACTCCCTTCAAAACAAACATAAGGAGAAGGTGGGTTGGGGTAGAGGGTGGGGCAATGAAGGGCCTAATTACAACCCAGTAACCTAATCGCACTGCCCTCAGAGCTGTCTCTATAGAAAACTAATCATCATTTCTTAGAATATCCCCAAACCCAATATTTCTCACTTTAAACACATAGTAAACATAGTAGTAAAAACATTCTGCAGTCCAAATAGTTCCCTTTTGTGTTTCCACAAAAATATAGAAGCTTATCAAAATGAAATAAACTTAGAATCCTTTAAGTTCACATTTACATTAGTTCTGGAATATAAAATAAATGCAACATGTAGAGTACATAAATGCAAGATAACTTATTATTTTAAAAATTTAAATTAAATTGTATGATATAAGCACAGTGAATGCTTCCTGAATACAAATTGTCCTCTGATATATTTAATTAGGTAATGAAATATTCTAATTCTTATTACTTTGACAGTTAAATTTCTGTTATCATTTTCCTCCAATCATTTTAATTTTTTAAATATATAGGCAACTGAAGGTTCAGCTGAAATTCTATCAACTAATGATAATTTATGTCATTTTGTTTAATTGGAAGAGAGGGGTGGCAGATTTCCCAATTCATCTATTATGACTTCATGAGTGTGAAAAAAAACATTCAGCTTAATAGCATGTGTCACTTAAGGGACTAAATTTATTGAATAAAAAGCGATCCTTTGATTTCCCAAGTATACAAAAGTGGTGTCAGATTAGAATAAGTGTAAGAAAAATCTCTACCAAGAATTTGCATTATGACTAAGAAAACTGATAATCTCAAAAACAAATTGTAAAACCTACCTTAAATTGTAAGATGTCTGAACTATTGGAATGTAAAAAACTAAAGTGATTCGTCATGCTTCTAAGTGAGATATGTGATGTAAAGCAAAATCAGAGTAATGAGGGTGCTCTAGCAGGTGAAATAAAATAGGCTTTTCAAATACATCACGTTTGAGAAAAAAGTCTGTGTGTATGCGTGCATACAATTGCTATAGTGATCTGTGTTTTCTATAGATTTCTTAACATTGTACATAATCAATATTCACTTTTTAACTAGGCTTTACTAATACAATATACCTAAATGTAACCAAAGAGCCATTTTGGGGGTACAGAAGGGTGAGTTAACCATCAAAATGCCGATTTCTGACAATTTTCAAAGGAAATCACTTAGTCACTACTAAAATATTTTGACCCTTATATTTATACAATTTGACAGTTATGGGCAGGTAGCTGACATGCTGCTTTCCAATAGATTATAAAAGTTATTCCCCAGCAGACACAGAGCAGAAGCCCAGAGCCCATGATTTGAGGAACGTGGCACATTCTTAGTTTCAGCCCCTTCACTCTCTGTTCCAGGTGACCTTCCACAGGATCCAGTCAGCACAGAGACAAACAGCAGACCTGACTGCATGTCACTCATCATCACCCTTCTACAACAGTGGCACTCACTGAATTATTTTCCTCGGGATAGTTTAGTATATGATAAATCGGTAACAGTCACTATTAGGGCAGTCAGTCAGTGAGATTTGCCTTTATTAGTGTCCTGAGAACACCTGTAATAAAAATAGCCTGTAAAAATATGAATCTATGTCTTACATACTTAAATATCATGTAAATATGAATCAAAATATCTGGGTCCTTTATGGCTTGCATTGCCCTATGTTTACTTGTAGATCTTTCCAGCAAGGTCAGTGTGGTTATCACAATTCAGTCCTAGGAAACTTCTGATGTTAGAGAAATTAAAGAGGAGCAAAATGAAAACCATAAACCAAACAAGTAAAACACTAATGCTGGCATAGCAGGCAATACAATTACTCTTTTGATTTTCAGAATTGTGTGCAACTATAGTAATACATTTTGTCACAAAATATTAAAGACCAGGTAGATTTGGTGATTCTAGTTATACTATACACACACAAAATTTCTTCACTTTGTGCCCATACACTCCATCCCTACTTGGTCTAAGAAAGGTAGGACCCAAGAAAATTTTATCGAATTATCAGAAACTCATTCTCTGAAATATTTAGAAGCTATTGAGATGGTTCATGGTTAGAAATTTAAAATCAAATTAAGTCGATGTACTTGACCCATTAACTCCCAGAAATTTTCAAACAAGACAGAAAGAAGAATTTAAGTTGAAATACCAACTTAAATTTTGCACTGTTTTTAATGCTTAAAATACTCAGGTCTCCTGGTGTTTCTGCCTTGCTGAGGCAGGAACTGAAGCTTCGTAGAGTCCACCAGCAGGGGCTTCCATAAAAGCCACATGCTTGCCTCAGTGAAGCCAATGCAAAGGCAGTCTGATGGAAAACCAAAGCTTTTATAAAGTGGAAAACTTAGCATAAGGTTAAATGGTTCCATTTCGGGTAGAAAACTCTTTACACAGCCTTTCCATCCATTTGGTCAAAATTGAAGTTTTTAGTCTTATGAGACACTGAAGGGTGAAATCAATGCTTTGATACCCCTGCTGTGTGGAATTTCTGAGAGAGAAAAGCCCTCTGGTAGGCTATGTTTTTTGCTCAAATTAAGACTTCTGCTCCAATCCAATAAAACTGACATTGAGTTTTCAATGTCTTTTTCAATGTCCTTTATAGGTTTGAAAAATACATAACTTTATACATACTAATCTTTAGTTGTGATGATTTACAATACATTTGATTAAAATCTTAAACAACTCATTGAGCACCAATTCCTAATCTTCTAGCTGACCTGCTTTATTGCTCTCATCACCACCAGCTGAGCACACACCTATTCTGCTATTTCATCATGACCTCCAGCCCATCACCCTGTAATTTCTCCACCACTTACATTATTAAGCTTAGGTACCAAGAGCCATCATTTCAACTACTTTCTTGCCCTACAAGAATTGTTGTTCCCCTCTATTCCACCTGCCCAAAAAGGCATCAGTCATACTCTTGACAGAAAAAGGTCCCTGCATCAGCATACATCTGGTCTTCCTCCCGATTTACCAAAATAAAAGAGGTGACAGCATCCCATTGCAGCCAATGCATCCATCTATGTTCAGAAAACTTAAACTACTCGTTATCTCCTTTCTGCCTCATAATTTCAAACCCTACCTCTACTCACCAGTAATAAAAGGCTCATGTCTCTAATAAAAGAAAAATTACTCCACTACCTAATATAGTTATTATTCTATTTCTCTTTTTCAAAAATTTCACAATCAAACAACTCTAAATAGTGGTCTATAGTAGCTTATTCCATTTCTTCCCCTTTCACGCCAATCTATTCCTATTCCATTCCAATGGCTTCTGCCCCATTACATCTCTGAAAAGCTCTCACCAAGATCACCATGGACTCTCATGTCCTAAATGCAAAGGATGTCATTTAGTCCCCGTGTGCTCTCAGCAGCACTTGACAGAGGTGACAGCTTCCTTTTCCTGGAGTCAGTGTTTTTCAAGCAACACCACCTTCAACTTTTCCTTCTTCTGATGCTCCTTCACAGCCTACTTGGTCAATACCACCTTCTCTAACTACTTATCATATATGATTTCTATGGGATCAATACCAGTGTCTTAGTTTTGCTTCCTCCACTGACAGTTATTAACCTTTTCACTGTCCCAACAGAATCAATCATCACCTGTGAGTCCAAAATTCTGAAATTCGTACTTATAATCCAGACAGCACCTCTGATATCTAAGCCTGTATAATACAATCGTAACTTCATAACTGAAATGTTTTGAGCCCTTACTCTGCTCTGACCATGAGGATAAGCTCTCTGAAGTATCTTATTTAATCCTCATGCATGCTCTTTAAGGTAAATGTTTATTATCATCACCACTTTATAAATGAGAAAACAGTCTCAGATCAAAGAGGTGCTCAGGCCACACAGTTAGCAGGTGGAGGAATCAGAATTCAACAGCGTCCCAAGTTTGAGTTTGTTAACATTACCTAATTGCCCACTTATTGTCTGCAAATGAGATGTCTGTTGTGCTCCAAACTAAACACACCAGAGAGAGATCTGGTGACTGCCTTGGTTCCCCTCTCCCATTCCCTAAGAAAAATCCATTGCATGTCCTGTTCTTGATGACATACTTCTAATCTTTAAATTATCTGCAATTATATAAGACCCTGCGTGTCTAGCAGGCTTTACAAACCATTAGGGCATTTTCTGTCTTGGTCACTATTGTATCCCTAGAGGAAGGGGAAATATTTATAATTATTTGACTTTCAAAAAAAAAAACTCTAACCGATGGACTAACTGTATTTACTATTGATATTATATCATGTGTAATTATAGAAATTTAGAACTACAAACCTCTTGTCATTTCTGACAGCTATTATGCCACTTCTCAGTTAGGAAAATTTCGATTCAATATATCATGTACTAGATAAAATAGACCACTTACATGAGGAGAGGGAATAGGGGAGGTAAAAAAACATTGAGCATTAACACCTAAACGCCATTAGCAGAAGCTAAGTTTCTTATTAACACAGGGCCTTTCATGCCTGCCAGAGTGGTCTTACATTACAGGTGTTCATGCTATTGAATAAATGAATACATGCTTACATAACTGAATGAAACAACGTTCATGTGTCAAGCATTAACAGGGTATAATAGACATAATCTTATTTAATGTTCACAATATTTTTATGAGGATTTTTAATCAGGAATCTAAGACTTGATGAGGTTTAAAAATCTATCCAATGATAGATTTCAGAACAAATGCATGTCTGATTCTGACATCCACACTTTCTCGTGCACTGCACTGCTTTCCCATTCCATATGCCGACTCCATTTATTTTAGACTCAAGTATTTCCAGGTAGTAGAAACACGTGAAATTTCAAACAAACTCTAATCTTTGGCTTGTTTATTGTATGAACTTCGTATAAGCCTTTGGCAGGAGAATATTGTTTGACCTGTAAAAATCTTAAAGAATGACTTAAAATTTACTGTTTTCCTGATGCATTTATTCTTGATCTTCCAAATTTTGCTTCAGATAATAATTTGACATTTTTAATTTAGAAACAAGTATCCATACTGCACTTTAATTATAAATATACTCCATAAAGAATGATGAACACAAATCAAACTTGAATAAACCTTGGAAGGAAAAAGCATTTCAAAAGTGAAACGCAGGGCTTCCCTGGTGGCGCAGTGGTTGAGAGTCCGCCTGCTAATGCGGCGGACGCGGGTTCGTACCCCGGTCCGGAAGGATCTCACATGCCGCGGAGCGGCTGGGCCCGTGAGCCATGGCTGCTGAGCCTGCGCGTCCAGAGCCTGTTGCTCTGCAATGGGAGAGGCCACAACAGTGAGAGGCCCACGTACCGCAAAAAAAAAAAAAAAAGTGAAACGGAGCTTGAAGTAGATATGGAAAGAAGGCAGTGCCGCGAAGATATTCATTACATAAGGAGGTTTAACAATAACAAAAGTTACTCATGGAAATGAGGGCAATCATTGTCATTATGGAAATATTTTCACAGTAGCTCAGGTATTTATGACTTTTAATGTGTGTGAAAATAACAGACACTAACTTTCAATCAATTGAACAACTATGTCTATTGCAGTTGTTCTAAAGGAGAATTATATTCTCGTTAGCTCCTGTCTCCTTGAATATTATACTGTTTTTTAATTTATATTGATAGATACCAAGAGCAAGTCAAAGATAAAGAGTTTAAAATCTATTTTTCCCTAATGCATGTTTTATCGATAAGTATACATATCTGATCTCATAATCTGATTCATTATTGCTGGTGCAAAGAAATAATAGACATTTTAATAGGCAGAAGCACTGATTAATATAAAGTTGTAAATCTGGGGACCACATTAATTAAACAGAAAAAAATTTTACATTTTCTCCTAGTTACCTTTCTAGGTTACAGTGTGAAACTTTTCTAGCCCTTACATATTTAAAAATAATCTGTATTACTACCACTATTGTCATAATATAAATATTTAAGAAAATCTAATAAAATAGTCCTGCACTACATTTCTCACGAAATGTTAGCAAACGCCATAATATGTCCACGTTGGCTTTCTTTCTTTTCATCCTCATTTTTCATCCAGTTTTAACAATATTTGGCTAATTTATTATTCCCATCAGAAGAAACTCTTAATTTATAAATGTAATATCAATCAGAATATTTCTGTTTTAAGTAGTTTGTTCATAAAAAGCAATGTGTTGAGACGTTGGTGTTTTATTAATTCAGTCTTTAAAATATGTCTCATAGCTTTTGTATAGCTAATGTGCTACCAAAATAACTGAATTATTAGAACAAACGTGTGTCCACTGTAACGGTGCTCCCCAATTTAACCGTTTGGCAGTGGGCTTTGTGGTAGGGGAATGATCATCGGTAGGTACATTTATAGACCGGTGTGAGATCTTCCGAATAAACACTGGCTCAGAGTGACATCTTCCTGCCACTTTTTAAAGATCAGCGCTGCTCATCTGAATTGGTGTAACCAAGCAGGACCCTATGAGGCCTTCCCAGAACAGACCCCTCACCCATGTCCTCTGCCTTCCTTTTGTCTGTAGAAAAATTTTAGTCAAAGAATAAACTTAGAGAAGTGAGAAAATGCAGAAAGAAAGGAAAACCATCAAGCAAGACAAAATAATACTTTAGCCATTAAACAAAGTCAAGGACCTTTAGTTCTTCCTCAAGGACTATGGATAATAATCTGAACCACATCCTTTGAGCTGTTTTGCAGATACTGAAACCCTCACCAGGTGGAAGATGTTAACTGCATGCTGCCCACAAGCATATAGACTCCAGACCGGCTGGAACCAGAAGGTTGATGATGCTGACTCCCCATGACCTCATGACCGACCAGTCAGAACAATGTCCACTAGCTGACCATGCCCCGCTCCTTGAACACAAGACTTCTCACGACCCCCTCCAGGGCAGGACACACAGTCTTGAGGGCATGAGCCCGCTGTGGCCCCCTTTGCCTGGCAAAGCAATAAAGCTCTTTCTTTCTACTTCACCCAAAACTCTGTCGAGATTTAATCCAGCACTGGTGTACAGAGGCCGAATTTTGGCAACATTAGTAACCAAATAAAAATACAAGATGAAATAATTGATGCCACAGCCTGGGAAAGCACTGACACATTGTAGATACTCATGAAACAAGAATAGAGAGACGTTACTCACACATACGTAAGGGAGGAGGCTTTGTAGTCAAGAACATCATGAAGAGAAACCGAAATCAGGAAATGGACTATTTGGAGCTCCATTTCATTGTCTGATTTGATGACACCCCCATCCCCCGGTGGAGGGTGCGACTAGGAGAGAAAAGTAATCCCGAAGAGAAATAGCGTCTGGAGGAGCTCACCTCAGAAGAGGGCTGGAGGGAGGTCGAAAACGGAGACCCGCGTCCTGGATTCTTCTCAGCTCCCTCCCTCCCCTCCCTTCCAAGGTGACTGCCGGGTAGTCCGCTGGGCGTGGTGTGCTGATTGTGAAAACCCAAAACAAATGGAGACCAGCCTCGAAAATTCCCTGAGCAGGCAAAACCAATTTAGTCACACAAACAAGCTTAATGCAGATTATTTTGCCAGATTAGCATGACCTGGGTCCTTTCTTGCTTATCTGTCTGGAAACCATAAGCCAAAACTTAAACTGTTTCCCAAAATTGATACGAGGTAACCACTAACCAATCCCTATCATTTAAGAAAACTCTAATATTATAACCAACTTCTGTGAAGGATAAACAGTCACTGCCTCCTCACTATATAAGCTGCTTTATCGCAATACACCCCTGAGCCTCCTTCCATATTTGGTTTGAGGGCTCCTGGTTCGTGAACTGTCTCTTTGGTGCACACACGATAAGCTTTTACTAATTGCTACCTTGGTGGTGCACTGGTTTTCTTCTACTGTGGCTAAACTTTTGACCTGATATGTGCTCACACCTTCTCAGATGAGCTTTGCACCGAGCAGAGGGGCAGAGTCTCCTTTTGAAGTCATTCATCGTGTCATCCTTTAGGAAAGAAGCCTCTCTAGGTAGAGAATAAAGAAAGAAGTGAAAAGGACCTCAGCTTAGGGAAACCTTGAATCTTTGGGCCATTGTGATGGGAGGAGACCATGAAAGTGCATCCAGGATAAAGGACTGGGAGGGCTGGTTGCTGGACGCCTGTCTGTAAACTCAGGCCTCCCTTTCTGGGTCTACATCCTGGCTGCACATAAAATCACTTGGTGGAAGTGGGGTGCTTTAAAAAAAATGCTATCACCTCAACAGGCCGGATTGACTTCACGACTATCTGGGGAGTGGTATCTGAGTACGTCTTACTAACGTCCCCCAAGTGAGTTTAATACGAAGCTAGGGCTGAGAACCAATGGGTTGCAAGACTGTTCTCTCGGAGAGGCTGTGGATGCATGGAAGATGGGAGGACTTAACAGAGTGCTTATCCGTAGCAGGATCAGAGAACTGTCATTTGGGGGAATATTTGTTCTTCCTGCTTTTTTCATGCTTCCTTTCTGAGTGCTTCAGCTGTAGCAGTGGTTCCTAATGTGTGGTCTTCAGACCAGCAGCATAAGCATCACCTGGGAGCTTGTTAAAGATGCAAATACTCAAGCCCTACCACGGACCTTCCCAATCAGCAAACCTGGGGATGGAGACTAGTAATCTGTGTTTTAACATGCCGTCTGGGTGTTTCTGGAAACTCGCTAAAACTTGAGAATTACTGGCAGAAAGTAAGAGGTTGATACAACTCAGCTAGGTTAAGGCGGGGTCAAGAGAAGAATTCATTTCTTCAGGGCTTGACCAGAGTTCACAGGTCGATGAAGCCCAGCATGAGCTAACAGGTAATGTCAGTGGGACTCTGAGGTGACCTAAATGGGAAGGAGATCCAAAAAAGAGGGGATGTATGTATACGTGTAGCTGATTCACTTCAACATTGTAAAGCAACTATATCCGCCCCCCAAAAAAAACCCATCAGAGCCCAAAGTGAGGGCCCTGGCAGATAAGAGTCAGTGAATCTACTTGCTTCCTTTCACGTGGAAATATTCTTTCCAGTTTGAAATGCTGTGGATCCAGCATGTTTTGATGTTGTACTATTGTTGATATTTCCAACCAAATCTGCTGCATTAAGGAAAAGGTGAGGAATGCGTCAGTAGAAATAGAGAGATCTGCTAAGTGTCGGAGGGAAGGAGGGAGAGAGGGGCAGAGACTATATCAGAAGTTATAAGACTAATTTTAGTAAACTAGGAAGTTCAATCATTTCACTCGCAGGAGAGTTCCCTGGTTGGTTATGATGCCCCCTACAGCAGTAAACGTGGGACAAAACAAGCACTTCATGAAAGTAGCTCTGTACAAACAGCAAGTTTTGCTGATGAGCGCTTGTCATAGTAAATTAAAAGCACTCCCCTGGGATCCATATATTCATTATTATGAATCCACCCACAGCAAATGCAGGCGAATCATGTCCCAGGATGCCATGTGCTCTGTGTTGGTGGCTACTCATGTGTGATATTATTTTCCAGGTGATATAAAGACAGCAAGCTTAATGCAATTCTGTTACCAAGGTTGCTTCTAGCTCTTTAATTTCTAGTTCAGAGGAAGGCAACATGACTCAAATATTTTTTTTTCATCATTCAGTGGAAACCTGCATTTGAATACAGGTTCCTCTACTTATTGGCTGTGTTAATTAACCTCACAGGATGTCAGGTTTCTCAGTTATAGAAGGGGAATGATAAAAAAAAAATACCTATCAGTAACTTTTATATGATGCCATGTTTGCAGCATGCCTAGCTCAAGGCATGGTATATACTATGTGCTCAATTCGTGGAAGCTGTTTTCTGTATATTATGTTAGCATCATGTACACTTTGTAGAGTTTGCAGAAGTATTTTATACAGAGATGTAAGTACATATCCCAGCCCCTGTCAGAACATCAAATCCAAGTGCAGTGTAGTAGCACGGTGTAGTTCCCTATTGTTGCTGTAACAAATTATAATGCACTTAGAGGTTTAAACAACACAAATATATTATCTTAGAATTCTAGAGGTCAGAAGTCTGACATGGAAACAACCTAAGTGCCCATCATCGGATGAATGGATAAAGAAGATGTGGCACATATATACAATGGAATATTACTCAGCCATAAAAGGAAACAAAATTGAGCTATTTGTAATGAGGTGGATAGACCTAGAGTCTGTCATACAGAGTGAAGTAAGTCAGAAAGAAAAAGACAAATATTGTATGCTAACACATATATATGGAATTTAAGAAGAAAAAAAAATGTCATGAAGAACCTAGGGGTAAGACAGGAATAAAGACACAGACCTACTGGAGAATGTACTTGAGGATATGGGGAGGGGGAAGGGTGAGCTGTGACAGGGCGAGAGAGAGTCATGGACATGTGCACACTAACAAACGTAAGGTAGATAGCTAGTGGGAAGCAGCCGCATGGCACAGGGATATCGGCTCGGTGCTTTGTGACCGCCTGGAGGGGTGGGATAGGGAGGGTGGGAGGGAGGGAGACGCAAGAGGGAAGAGATATGGGAACGTATGTGTATGTATAACTGATTCATTTTGTTATAAAGCAGAAACTAACACACCATTGTAAAGCAATTATACCCCAATAAAGATGTTAAAAAAAAAGATAATTTGGGATTTACACAAATACTTGTGTATTTAGTGTTTTGATACTTTTATGAAGCCTCTTCAAGGGTGAATGAATTCTTAGTATATATTAATTGAATTTGAGCAACGAGTTAGATTGAAGTAAAAATTCTGTTTGTCACACTGCTGAAGGGTTTCATTGATACTAACTTCCTAGTACTTGTTTTAATATTATCAGATCATGGTCTTTTGAAGAGCAGGAGTTTGTCTGAAATTTTATATATATTTCTGTAAATTTTTCTTTGAATAAATTAGTTTGGAGCAGTCAAAGAAAAAAAGAAGTCTGACATGGGTCTTACTTGGCTAAAACTTCCACTTTGAACTTCTAGCCTCCAGAATTATGAGAGAATAAATTTCTGATGTTTAAGCAACCAGGTTTGTGATGATTTGTTATGACAACCCTAGAAAAGGAATACAGTCATCTCCTTTGGAATCCTGTTACTTCTGAATACCCTTCATGAAGTTGGGGCTCTTCCTCATAAAGAATATGCACTGAATTATGTATTGTATGCTGTTATCTGTATCACATGCTATAATGCAGCATTCCCGGGGGCAGGGATTTTTATCATTATTATTATTATCTGTTTGTTTGTCTTCCCACAGTACCTACAAGGGACCTTGTGGCTTTTTTTTAATGTTTAATAATATGGTCCCTCAGGATACAGCATAATTCAGATTCTTGCCAAAATTCAACTACACTTTTGAAATAGCATAGCATCTTGGTAATTAAGTCCTTGTTATAAAACAAGAATGCAAGAAGAACACATGAAAAATTCACCACAAAAAGCACTGAAGTTATTTTCGCACAAATCTTGGAACCACACATCTGAATAAACTCTAATACCTCAACATGATTTTGACTGGAGAAACTTTATAACTACCTCACCCTCACATCTACAAATACTAAGACGATTTTCATAACGAATTCAGGACTGAAATAGGAAGAGAAAATTTTTGTTTGGCACTAAATTTGCAGCAGAGTTCAACTTCGCATTGTGTACCTCTAGAAAAATAAAAAGACTTTCAGGGAAACACAGTTCTGTATGTTAAATCTCCTCATATTCCAGTATGATCACTACCTTAACAAGAGGAATAGTTTTTCCAGACAGTGTAGTGCTGCTTCTGAATGTCCAAATTTAAAAAATTTAATTGCTGAAATATACCTGGTAGAGTTTATGAGGAAGCCAATGTTTTTCAACTAAACATAGGTAAGAAATTTATACTTATCTCTCTCAGGTTTTGCCATAGAGAAGCCTAGATTTCTGCTAATAAGAATGTGGTCAATATAAGTTTTTCAATCCCTCTACTACTGTCCAGATATTTACATAGATACTGAATAACCTAGTTTCATTGTCACTTTAAATATATTGTGTTGGTAACTAGCAGTTGGGGAAATTATTTAATGTTATGCCATTTATAAGTAATAAAAATATAATCTATATAATGGAATACACCTCTCCAAATAGATATAAAAATATAAAATACATTAGGGAGTAGTTTTCTCCAACACACATATGAAAAAAATCTACCCATATTTCACATGTATTATTAAGCACGCCTGTGTATGTGACTGTGATCATGCCTTTCCCTTTTATTTTTATTATAACACATACTTGATAGCTAGAAGCCAAATACCACTTGCATATCCTAATTCCCTGATTTCTCTTGAAATAGAAGAGTTTTTTTAACCTACTTAAACTCTATTTTCCTTTAAAAACTGCTTATTATAAAGAATATATTTGCTTTTAATCCTGCAATGGTTTTAATTTATTAGAAAATAAACTTTGATTTACTGGAATTTATTGGGAACTCATTTCAAATTTTCTTAAATGAAGAAGAAAATTCCTTGACACAAATAACTGATAATCCCAGGGGCATCTTAATCCAGGCCATGTTGAAGGCAGAGGCTCAGTGTGTCTTCTGGTCAGGTCCCTCTCGAGGCTTCTGCTCTCCCTTTTCCAGGTGGCTCCATGTGATGGGAAGATGGCTTTTACAGCTGTAAAGCTATATTTTCTCAGGTTTAATTTTAACAGGCAAGAAAATGTGTCTCTGAAAAGTCTAAGCATCATTACACTAAATTGTCTCTGATATGGTTACTTGCCCATACTAGTGTGTGTGCCCAGAAAACTTAAATATTTTGATTAGCTAAAGATGAATCACTTACCCAACCTAGAGGTAGAGGGGGTATCAGCCCTACCCACAAGATGGGGCCTGAAATTTGGGGATGGAGTTGAACCTAGAGGGAAACCAATGCATGTTAAGTAGAAGCCAGGTGAATAGAGGTTAGGGGCCCATAAACAACAACCATCCACGAGGCTTTAGAAGACAAAATGAGTGTTGAATCTCCAAAAGTATTTAATTTTCTAAGTTTTGCTTTGATAAAATAGAGATTTATGTGTAGATTTTATATCTTCTGATCTCAGGTGACCATGTCATTATTCTAAAAAAAAAAAAATTAGGACCGTCTTACTTGTCTTTATCATATTGGATTTATCACTATTTGGCCTACCACATTGTCATATGTATATGTGACAACGTCTTGTGTATATGTAGCTCTGCATGTCTGTGTGTATAAAGAGGGGAAAATGTAACATGTGTTTCTATAGTATGCATATGGCAAACAAAAGGAGTGGGCATATTCTTATGTCAGGAGTGACAGTGTCACCCTGTCCATTTTCTACTTGAGATTTATTTTCGGGTTGTATACCAATAAAAATAACTCTGTATTTCTATGGTGAGGCAAACACTGATTGTACTTTAGGCTTTTGGAATAAAAAGAGATAAAGATTCAGAGCAAAACATTGCCATTCTTAGGTAAATAAGTAATCAACAAATATTTTGCAGAGGATGGTAACAGAAAACGTCCAAACTAACCATTTGACACAGGCTTGATAATTAAAGAAACTAAACTGTGTCATTAGCATACACCAAGAATAACCTGAATTCATGGAGGAAGTCCCTAAAACAATATACAAAGGTACTTTAATTTCAGTGCTGATACATTTGGACAGAGAACAACAGGATCTAAGGATAAAGCAACTTGAAAAGATCATAACATAACAATTCCTTTAGCTGCACCAACTAAGTAAGTATAACTGCCAGATTCTTCCAGGGGGGTAGTTAGGAGGTTAATTTAGGAGATCCCGTGACCCTCTCTTTGTGCTTGCCCTACCACTTCCACAGCACATGAACTCTGGCTGAGCAAGTCTCCTCCCTAGACTCACCAGCATTCTTTGAAATTCTATCACCAGCCCAGGGACTTGGGAGACAGTAGACATAGACTGCAGAGTCTCAGAACCTCAGCTTTTTTCCAAGTATCTCTCCCCAAAGCCATGAGACACTTAAAATGATCTCAGAAAAAAAAAGAAAAAAGAAAAGAAAAGGAAAGGAAAGGAAAGAAAAGAAAATTAGTGGTTTTCAAGGAACTTAATTTCCCCTAAAAAACAAACTTCACCAGTAGCAAATGAGCTCTTGCCCTTCTTCACTTGGTGTGGAATGCTCTTATATCACTCTTCCAGGTAACTATTTCCTTCCATCTTTCTGATCTCAATCTGAATCATCATTTCCCAGGAAGAAGCAATGACGTGAATCTACTAATATGCAGCATTTAACAGAGTCACCATTGTAGATCTCTATGCTGATGATTTGATTTGACTGTAGTTTTCAGGAGGACAGCTGTAATAGTGTGTGTCTTGCCACCCTTATATCCCCTATCTACACTGTGTCTGTCTGAAATATACAATAGATTGACTATATCAACATTTTTCCAGACTCCTTCTAGTTCCCCCTTTTGTAATGCTAAACATTTGTGTTTTCCTGAGTCTCTTGTAGCTAGAGTTTCAGATTAAGATTTAGATGCTGGAAAAGAGATGCTCTCAAGTGAGGCTTGGATTTGGAGCTGATTTCAGTGGGAAGAGAGTCAACAAGAAGTTACAGAGCTAGCAGGCCCAATGCTATGGGTGACTTCCTTACTCCCAGCTTGTAGCTAAGGTGGAGTGATCATGGAGGTATGGATGAAACAGGGACATCCGAGCCCCATGTCCTCCTGATAACTTCCCGGGGGAACCCATTCTCTAGTTAGGCTCATTCCATGGTGGTCTACCAGGAGTCTTTCTTGTACGTCTAAAGCAGAGTCTGCTCCCCCGATCCTTTGAAATCATCTGATTCCTTGCATTGTATACTTTTGTTATTTATCTATTTTCTGATCCCTACACCCGAACTCCGAGTGATACAGAATTCAGTAAATGTTTGTGGATTAAATCAACAGACTAATGAAGGTAGGTGCTACCTGGCTTTAAATGAAATTTCTTATACCTACACTAGATAGGATGAGATAATTTGAACCTTTTATAAAATCATGGCTTAATGTTATCTTTTTATTCTTTGTAAATTATATGTTACAAACATGTGAAATAAGTAGTGAGATGGATTACAACATTTGAAAGCTCGTGTTCCCTACATCACAGGAAAAAACCTGAAAATCCTTTTAACTCATTTTGAAAAATAATTCTTCATTTATACTTCTTATACAGCTATTAAAACTAAAAGCAGACAGAAATTGATGTTTTTTTTCTTAAAATGGATTACCTGCTAATAAGCAAAAAGTAGATAAGACAAATCTAATAAGAAGAAAGAATAAGAGGGACATTTCTTATACAGTACAGGTTAGGCTAATAAGCAGTGACTCATTCAAATATAGACTAGAAAACATTAAAACTCAGATAATTATCTGGAGAGAAGGACACATTTGGGTTTTAAAAATTT
This sequence comes from Globicephala melas, assembly GCF_963455315.2. Lineage (NCBI taxonomy): Eukaryota > Metazoa > Chordata > Mammalia > Artiodactyla > Delphinidae > Globicephala > Globicephala melas. Next base: position 21,708,453 of record NC_083326.1, on the reverse strand, counting down.
GTAGATCTGAATTTTTTTTCTTTTTTCCTGTATTGTACATAGAGCCAAAGGACATAGTACTAATTATAAGATGCTCGTTAATACAGGTAAAAAATACTCCAGCTACACCCCAGCCCCCAATCATGCCAAATACACAGTTTCTTTGGGAGAAACTGAATTAATTCTATCTGGCTTAAAGTAGGATAATTAATTTCAACTGGCTAAAGGTAAAATTATTCTTGTAATACAGACTCAGCCAGCTAATTATTTCTCCATACGTTACTGCTCCCCTAAACCTGCCTCACCCTGGCATGGCAGACCTCTCACATTTCACTGTTTGTCCTCCACACTGTCAAGAACATGCCACTAAAACAGCCACCAACATGCCTCCAGTGCAAAGAGAACCAGATTTTCAAGCACTGGTGTAGCAGATTGGAAAATAAATTTCATTTGTGATATTTATTTAAATTCACTCTAAAGTACATAAAACATCCTTGAAAATAAATAATTAAAAATTACCATTAACAGATGATATTTACACCAATCATCATCCTCCCTAAAGTTACACACACATACACACACACACACGCACACACACAAACTTCAGTAATGCCAAATCAGAACCAACCTGAACTCGTTACAGTTATCACAAAGGGTATTATAAAATATTTTGAGAACGTTGATGTTAACTGGTGGTTTTCCAAGTCTTAGAGCACAAAGAAGTCACCTAGCTATTTGTTTTAAAATATATACATTTCTAGTTCCCAAGTCACATGCCTACTAATTCAGAATTTTTATTTTCAGACAGCACCCTATCTGGGACAGAGAGCATCAGGATGCGATGTTAAGAAACACCTACGCTAGGAGATCAGAACACCTAATCTCTTTTTAAATTCCTTCTCTTCACCATGTAAATTCTACCAAATGTACATGAAGTAACACGCTTTCAGAGTAATAGAAAATAGAATGTGAAATATGAGTGTTATATGTAATTATTATTTTTGATTGATTTCCTATACATTTTGCACTAAAACAGAACCACACTCACAAAAGAAAAAAAAAAACTATGTAATAGAAAATTAAATAGAAATTGGTTAAAAAGCAAAGAGATGATTCTTGTTAGTTACTGATGTATTGATGCATCCTCTCCTCGATTTTCCTAGAATTTAGAGAGAATTAGAAAGGCTGCCAAATGCTGTGGAGATTTAAATACTATTAAATTAAGCATAATAAATTGATAGGGAAACAGAAAGTGATGGCCAGTAGCAGAGAAATATGAAATGAAAAATCTCTCAATTATGTCAACAGCCATATTAAATTTAACGTGTGAATTAAAAAGAAATAGATTCAGCAAGTAGAAAGAGTACACTAAGCTGTACCAGGAGCCAACAGCTGTTTTAGTGAAAATAAACTGAAATTCCAAAGAAATATTACATTGTCCTCATGAACCTGAATGAGTGTCTTTATTTAAATCAGTAGCTAAATTTTGGAAAACATAATAGGATCATGAATTTGGGTAATGGAAGAGTCTCAGGTATTTATTCCAAACTCTTCTTTTAAAAATTAAAAAACTAAAGCACAAAGAGTATTACTTCACCAGAATCACTCAAATTTTGACCATGGACCCAGGATAAGAGTTTTATTCTTTCATTCTTTAACCTCTGGTCCTATTTTCCTGTTATATGTGAGTTGAATCACACATTTAGCGGTTACCACTTTCATTGAATAATAATGTGGCATGCTCTCTGGAGCCTCTTTTATAAAGGCACTAATTCCATTCATGAGGGCTCTGCCCTCAGACCTAATCACTTCCCAAGGTCCCCACCTCCAAATACCATCACATTAGAGATTAGGTTTTAACCTTTGAATTTTGGAGAAACACAAATATTCAGCAGATCTCAATATTCCCAGAAGTCATCTACAGATCCAAAGGAGTCCATATCAAACTCCTTATGGCATTTTTTGCAGAAATGGAAAAGCTCATCCTCATATTGATAAGGAATTTCAATTGGCCCTGAATATCCAAAATGATATTGAAAAAGAAGAACAAAGTTGGAGGACTCCCATTTTCTGATTTTGAAACTTACTACAAAGGTAGGTGAATTATCTGGCATAATAGTAGACATGTAGACCAACGGAATAGAACTGAGAATCCAGAAAATAAACGCATACATCTATTAACAACTGATTTTCAACAAAGATGCCAAGACCATTCAATAGGGAAAAAAGTAGTCTCTTCAACAAGTGGTGCTGGGGCAACTGGAAATCCATATGTAAAATAATGAAGTTGGACCCCTATCTTACAACCAACTACAAAATTTAACTCAAATTGGATCAATGATCTAAACGTTAACAGGTAAAATTATAAAAGTCTTGGGAGTAAATCATCATAACCTTGGATTTAGCAAATGGATTCTTAGAAATGACACTTTAAAAGCATGAACAACAAGAGAAAAAATATAAATTGGAATTCATTAAAATTAAAAGCTGCATGCAAAAAAATAACAAAACAAAACTGCATGCATCAGAAGACATTATCAAGCAAGTGAAAAGAAAACCTAAAGAGTGGTATAAAATGTTTGCAAATCATATATATCTGAGAAGGGTTTAGTATTCAGAATATACAAAGAACTCTCACAACTCAACAAAAAGGCAAACAACCCTATTTAAAAACAGGCTAAGGGCTTGAACAGACATTTCTCTGAAGAAGATACACAAGTAGCCAAGAAGAACATAGAAAAGATTTTCAACACTGTTAGTCACAGGGGAAATGCAAATCAAAACCACAACATGATATACCACTTCACACCCACTAGGGTGGGTATAATTTTAAAAAGACAGAAACAAAACCAAAAAAGAACAAGTGCTGCTGAGGATCTGGAGTAATAGGAATTCTCATGCATTGTGTCGTAAAAAAAAAAAAAAAAAAAAAAAATTTTGTTGGTCTTTCCAAAAGTTGTATATAGAATTACTATATGACCCAGAAATTCTACTCCTAGTTATATACTGAAAAAAATTGAAAACTGGTATCCACATAAATACATGTACATGCATGTTCATAATACCTCTGTTCAAAAGAACCAAAAGATGGAAACAACCCAAGTGTCCATTAGCCCATGAATGGATGAACAAATTGTGGTATATCCATACAATCAAATACTATACAGCCAACAAAGGAATAAAGTACTGATGCTTACTGCAAAGGGCATGAACCTCGAAAACCTTATGTTATGTTAAAGAAGCCAGACACAAAAGGTTACATGTCTGATTCCATTCATATGCAATAGCCAGAATAGGTAAATCCATGGAGATGGAAAGCAGATTTGTGGTTGCTGAGTACTTGGGAGAGTTACTGTATAATGCTTAGAGGATTTCCTTTGGGGATGATGAAAATGTTTTGGAATCAGTTAGAGGTGATTGTACACTGTCAATATATTAAATGCCACTAAGTTATTCACTTTAAAATGGTTAATTTCATGTAATGTGATTTCACTTTAAGATAAAGAAAAATAAAGAAAAAAAATAGTGAATGTTTCAGACCTATTAAAATTATCTGAGTTTCCATTAATCTTATAGTTTTATTTTTAATTTGAATTTTAGCTTTAATTTTAAAGAAATATTATAACCATAGTGTTTTGTCATTTTAAATAAGAAGCTAAATATTTTTTTTATCACTGCTTTAAATCAAGCTAATATAAATCAACTGATAGCAGCTATGGGAACTGCCAGTCATTTTATAATAAAATAGTGGATTATTAGTAGTATGCTAGTCATATCAAATACAAAATGAGATATAATTTCATACCTGAATATCACAACTTATAAAATTTCATGGAGTTCTAATTCTGTAAAATATAAGTGACCTGAAGTATCAAAATTTACATCTTCATTTTAACTGGTTATGGGACAAAATGTAATTTATTTGATACACAAGAAGGAGGTTTTAAAAGATGATAAAAGCTTCCATTAACCCTACAGACTTTGTTGTCCTCTAACATTTGCCCTGTAATAGAATAAAAGGGAGACTACAAGAATTAAAGATAAATCAAAATACACAATAAAATTTAAATAATGAAAATCAAAGTTTAAACACATACATTTATTTATTAATCTGCCACACATTTATGAGAATATGCCAACCTCTGTGGACTGAGATTTAATATTCATAATTTTAATTTAACGAGACATGACAACATTTGGTGTTTTAGTAAGAGAAAGTGAAACTCCACCCAGCAATAATTTATTCCTAGAAATAATGCTTCACACGTACAAAATCTTATGTGTGTACGTTTGCTCCAGTAGAGAATGACAAAACAGGAAGAAAACTAATACTCCTATTTTAGAATTAATCTTGTAGAAATCAATTCATTGTGTGTGTGTGTGCATGTATGTGTATGTGCCTGCACGTGTGTGTGTATTTGAGAAGAGGTGAAAGCAATCATATTATATTAAAGTAAATGCCACCTTATTTTGCAGTATATTGATTTATTTCAGTTCATTGGGGCACTTTCAGTAGATACCTTCCTTATGACATTAGTAAATGGTACTTAAGCATTTTTCTCTCTGCTAACTTCAGAAATTATTGGGCAAAAGGACATTGCTCTGCCCAAACCACACAATCCCATTCACCTTTGTTAAAATGTATACGAAATCACGGGTTTCTAAATTTCATGAAATAATTTATTTTGAAGAATGTCTTGTGTGTAGTCTAGTGTTTTGATATACACGTCATTCCTCAAAATAAATTATTTTCATTTTTTATAAACAAATTATAACAAACTTCACATACAAAAGGGTTAAAATTTTCCATATATCTAAAAGTCTCTACAGTAATAAAAGTTTATATTAAAAACTATATTAAAAGTTGAAATTTCTAATGTATCTCAGAGAACAAAGCTGGCTAAGAACAGCTAAAGGAAGACAAAATGATAATATCTAATAATATCAAATTATAATGTTCTATATTTAAATTATTACTACTTCACAACAGTAAAAGAATAGATAAAATTATTGTTTATTCTTAAATTGTTCAATAATTCTATGAGTAGAAGCAGGCTTTGGAAGAACAATAATGAATGGGGAAAAATTAACAGATCCATAGGTGTGACTGCTACACCACTGAATGGAAACAAAATACTTCTGAAGACAAAGTTGCCAAGCAAAATAAATATAATGCCATTCCTTGTTGTAGGAATGGACACTGTCAGTAAATTCATTAGGAATTGACTTTGAATGCCTTTCCACTTTCAGATTAATTCATCATTTTCCTGAGACACATCAATTACCACTCTGTCACATTAACTTTCTGAGAATGACCCATTATGTGACCTGAATGAAGGGAATCAGTTGCCAGAATGATTTAAGAAAACAAGCTTCCAAAGCTCTTCATGAGAGGCATGTCGACTAGTCCATGGGGCTTTGCTCAGTCGAATACTGACCACTTTTTCCAATAACATTTCACTCGAAAAAGTATTGTTTGCAATGGGAAATACATATACCGCACATCAACAGAATTAAGGCTTCACAAGCACAAGAATCTGTGCCATATATTGAAGAAAGCAAATCAGCCTTTATAGGATAGGTATCATGATTTTTTAAAAAATCATTGGGAATTGCAGTTCTACTTTTCTCCATTACAGCAAAAGGATGACATATTTTGATAAATATTAGGTTATATGTGTCTGTTTCCTCTTTGGTTGTTTTGTTTTATCACTTTATGGCGGTCACAAACCCCACTTTTCATTTCCTTTTCTCTCATTCATCTTTTCTTATCCTCTGTCCTGAAGTTCAAAGAAGTGAACAAAGGGAGAAACGGGACAAGTAAGAGCTCAGAAAGGGATTAGAAATAGCAAAGTATATACAGCTGTTTATTTTTATTTTTTTCTTTTCACCAAGCCCTGGAGAAGATGGTCCTTTCTAACACAGTCCTCCAGGTAGGGTTTTCTCACTCTAAAGGGACCAGCAACTTTCAGTGTCTTTAAGGTATTTTACACACAACTCTGTAATTTCTAGATAACCCACAGCAATGCATATTATTCTCATCCATAGAGCTGTAGATTAATTTTGCCTGGTGGCAGTGCAATTTATGTCCTTACCCCTCACGGAAAAAATCAGTTTTGCATCTATTAACCAAATTCATTTCAGCATTCCTGGTTGTCCCTTGTCTGATACTTAGATACTTCTCTCAACTGGCTATAACATCTTACTGGTTTCTTCAAGAATGAATAGATTAAATAAAACCTTTCACATGTGTTCATTTTATGCCTATATGAGATTTATGAATTTAGCATTTTTTAAATGATTATATTTAATGATTATTAATTGAATAATATGTTAATCTGATTATGATATTTGGAGATGCTATTTTACTAATTTAAAATATTTTATTTTATTATTCTTCATAACATGGAAACTCAAAAAGTAGGAGCTAAAAAAAGTATTAGTAATTTCTTTCCACATTACAGTATGACATGAACTCCCTACTTTAGATATCACCATAATTTTTAATACACTTCAAATTTTTAGTGACATTGATCTTGTGAAAGAAAATGAAGAACATTTTTTAACAAATATTTCAGGTAACTGAATTCAAATTTGCTGACTGCCTGGAATATGTTTTTAAAAATATGAAATATTAATGATCCCAATGTATGTGTTTCTGTATATTCATAAGCGGATTTTTTTTTAATGTTGTGTGGAGATACACAGACTAATGATCAGGCATCACCAGCACACTTACCTATTGGCCGTGGAGTCAGAGTTTCAAATGTAGCTCCACGGTTCTCCTCTTAAACCACACACTTTGATTCCTTTATGTTTTCCAAAGCTATTCTCAAGCATCTTTGCCATCATTTAAAATGCAGCTTCATTCTGATAAGAGTATCCTCAATACTGCTGCAGAAGGTCCATTATCAGATATCAGTTGCTCTGTCGATTATACTAAAGCCATGGAACAGTGCAACTATTACCCAAAGCAATGACAAACCAAAAGATCCACATGCTGAAGCTGTTCTAGAAAAGTCTGTGGCAGTGGTTTATGCTTTAAAAATAATTTGCTACTACTAGAGTAATAATTTTCCAATCTAGCCATTAAAAATTCAGGTATACTGCTTTTTATTAATTGTAAAAAATTGATACCCACATAGCCTTAAACATAAGCTATAAAAGCAACTACCAGATGGAGATTTATGTGATGAAATCACTCGTGTGAGGAAGAATCTTTGTCTTTAAATTAATAGTACAATTTAAAATTGAAAGCCATTTTCTTTAAAAATGCATTCCTTATAATACTAAAGCCAAAAACACTATGTAAAAGTCCTCCCCTCCCAAATAAGTAGGATTTATAAAAATTTCATTGAATAATGAGATTGTTAAAATTCAAGAAATTAACAAAATTTATTGATATGGAGATTTCTATGAGCAGTAAGTAGAATTGTATCTGCCACAAATATTTGTTAAATGTGGTTAGATGTAAATATAATGTGGTAAGATATCTTACATCTCTTTTAGAGGCCGATGATGAGTGATGTTTACAGTTGTGTCTCTTACATGCCAGCACCTATTTGCCCATCTCACTCATATATAGTACTTTTATGCATTTAGATATCTGGTAATTCAATAGGGTACTTATATACATACATATACATGTTTCTCCTTTATGGTACTTATGCACATAATTTTATACATATAGATTAGTTTTCATTGAAATGTTAAAACCACAATTTAGCTTTGTGTTATAATGACATCTATACTATTCCCTGGCCTTTGGCATGTTCCATATGCAGCTTTGATTCATTTGACATTTGGGGACATCTGAATCTTGATATTTTGACCTATGGGGATCTCTGTGGCACCAAGGATTTTGACCAACAGCTGCTCCACGACAAGTAATTATTTTGGTTTAAGTGGTGAGTCTGAATTCTTAATGAAGATTGTAAAATATTGCTAACACCTCCTCCCAGCCATCAAAATGATATACACTTAGGGAGTAGTCTACTGATTGATGAGCACACCCACTGAGTTGTTCAGACCTTCCAGAATCTTCCCAGTTTCCAAGGTCTGTTCAGTTCTAGGCCAAAGAACTACATTGGTCCCAAAGAGCCCAGGTCTAAAGTTAGGGTGGCCTGTTAACAGGACAAGCAATTGGCATATATACTAGGTCCAAACAGACCCCAATCAGCCCTCATATTTCCTAAATGACACACTTTATGCTATAACAGTTTGATATAACTAGAAAGACATCAAAGTGGAATAGAGTGAATTACTTCTTTATCTGAGTTCTCATTCCACTTTACTCTTAGCAATCATCACAATGTAATACTGATAACAATTTATGTGTATATTGTTACACATAGATATATTGTGTATATCTCCCCAGACAGACTCTAAGCCCATGCTAGGCAGGATAAAGATTCATTCATCTTGGGACTTCCCTGGTGGCGCAGTGGCTAAGAATCTGCCTGCCAAAGCAGGGGACACAGGTTCAAACCCTAGTCCGGGAAGATCCCACATGCTGCGGCACAACTAACCACAACTACTGAGCCTGCACTCTAGAGCCCACGAGCCACAACTACTGAGCCTGCGGGCCACAACTACTGAAGCCCATGCGCCTAGAGCCCACGCTCTGCAACAAGAGAAGCCACCGCAGCGCACCTCAATGAAGAGTAGCCCCCAATCGCCACAACTAGAGAAAGCCTGCGCACAGCAATGAAGACCCAACGCAGCCAAAAATAAATGAAAAAAAAATTCATTCATCTTCACATCACCAGCATCTAGAGCAGTGACTGACACAGAGTATAATATAAATAAATGCTTGTTCTGTTCAAGTGAACCAAAGGGAGACAGATATTTTGATGACCAAAACTTGTTCCATAATCGAAACAATTGTGCTTTCACAATGGCAATCTGCAAAAATTTCTCTACAGATTTATCAGTTGTGTACATGTCAGAACCATACACCATTACGGATGGTTTATGAATCCATATAATAGAAAATTATGATCACTGACCATAACAGTTAACTTTAGTTATTTGCATTGCCAAGTCATGAAACACTAATCCAATTTAATCTTGCATTTGCAATAAATCCCTAAAATCACAAAGAATAAGTAATATAGAATTCAATTTTTCTGCCCATTTAGCTATTAGAGCTCATATGAGTATGAACTACTTACATAACTCAAAAATATGAACTTTTCAAACTCACTTTTAACTCACTGTTAAAGGAACTGAGTGAAAAAAATACAATTGTGCATTAAGGTACTATAGATACTTTCATGGAAGAAATAGAAACAAGCTGTATATGTTTTGTAGCATATTGACCCTAAAACACATAAATTACAACTGCCACTAAGAGAATATTTTAAAAATCTAAAAACCATTTATCAGAAAAATCCCATCCATAGCAATAAATGTGTCTGTTGGCTTTAGGACAAAACAATTCCAAAACAACCTAAATTTCCCAAAGTCAAAATTTGAATTTAATTCTGGTTTTAACATTTATGTCATCGCCTATAAAGGCTATTTGTAACACGATGTGTTTAATTGATTCAAAAATAATTTTTCTGAGACTAACTAAAAAGAAACCAAATAGGAGTGAACCAGCTACATTTAAATGTTTATGCAGATACTTACCATAGCTATTGACAAATGCTTATTACATAGTTGCCCAAACTAATGGAGAAATATACTCATTGAAAATAAGATCAGTTGCGTGGAAAACTGAGACAAAGCTATAACAGGAAACCAAACACGCAAAGGTTCATCCCTTACTTCATGTTTTTCTTCCTTTTGGAAAAGCTTGAAACTCTCAGATTTGTCATATTTTAACATCTTCATACAAAATTTGTCACACTCTCTTTTCCTATCATGAACATTTTATATATTTTTATATTACAATGGGAAAAAATCAAACTATCAGATATGAGATAGTACAAAAGAAAATATTCAGATTTGAGGTATGTGAAAGTTAAACCAGCATCTACTAGACATCAGGGCAGGAATATATAGAAAGTGAGAACATCTGCTTCCAAAGAGTACCCATACCTTGTTTTTTTCCTGTAGTTCAATTTGTGATTTCTTGAAATCAGGACCTTGAGAGTTTGCAATTAACCTATTTTTCCTATCCAGGAGCTCTTCCATGTCTTTCACTTGGAACTTTAGCCTTCTATTTTCTCTTTCCAGTCCTAGGTTTTCTGTTTCAAGTATCTCCCTCTTGTCCCACTCAGATGTATTTTCAGCCTGCAATCTCTCTAGCTAAACACAGAAAACACAGAAAAGCAACGTGTAGCATTTGTAATTGCCAAAAGGCCAGGCACCCATCAAACAGGCGTCCACTAAGAAAGGTTCATGGATATGTCCATTTATACAATTTTTAAAAAGAAAACTCTATTTGTCTGAAAAGTTGAGGACAACACAAAAGTCCTAAGACCCATGCCCTAAATAAATATACCTGCCTTCTTGGTTATGGCACTATTTCTATAACCAACCAGACCATATTGTCAAATAAATATGTTAAGTGGAAAACTGATAATATTTTGTCAATAATCTCCACTCAGTTGATGAACATTTATCAGTTTAGAAGGCACAAAATCATGTCGTGGGCAATTCTGGTTGGATGGATATAGTTCATGTATTCATTTACTTATTCATTCAGTTATTTACTATAGTTTTCAACTTGTAGGCACTGCAAATAAAGACAAGTGAATGTAATAAAACATCATAAATGCCATGATTAAAGTACTATACAATTGGGCTTCCCTGGTGGCGCAGTGGTTGAGAGTCCGCCTGCCGATGCAGGGGACACGGGTTCGTGTCCCGGTCCGGGAAGATCCCATGTGCCGCGGAGCGGCTGGGCCCGTGAGCCATGGCAGCTGAGCCTGTGCGTCCGGAGCCTGTGCTCTGCAACGAGAGAGGCCACAACGGTGAGAGGCCCGCGTACCGCAAAAAAAAAAAAAAAAAAAAAAGTACTATACAATATAATCAAACTCACCTGAGTGAATGGCCAATTTGATTTTCAGGGAATAGAGGTTGGCAACATGATTAAAATATGAGGTATTTTTAAACTGTTTGTTATGGATAAAGATTGAAAATTACTTATTTTTACACTTAGTTTTAAATGGCTTGATGGCAAAGTATTGAACAGTATTATACTATTTTAAAGTAGTTCTCATGACATTTTAAATTCTAAAAGAGAAGTCAACATTAAGAAACTGTTAGACTTCAATAATATCTTTGGAAATTAATTCTGATTAAAAAAGTCTAAAAACTGCTTTTTCATACACATATAATTGTGCCATTATTGTCAAAAATGTTCTGTTCCCAAATCTAAGTGAGGCTTTAGCTTCTTAAAAACAAGAAATTAAAATTACATTCTTGGCACTAGACCTTGTTTATCATTTAAATATAATAGACTAAGGGATCAAATTTTAGATGACGTGATTTGACATTTGGGATGCCTGTTTGGGATATGAGGTGAAAACAGTATTTCAAAATGCAATTTAGAACTTGACATGTCTTTAATTATTAAGATTAATGCTTAAACTTTTTGACTAACATCACATCACTTATCAGAATGAAAATAATAAAGTTGTAATAAAAGTCACCAACTTAGTGATGAAAAATTAATTTTAGGAGAATAAATGTACTCTTGGTCAAGGACAAATACAATGCTATGTCAAGTCTTTGTAAAATTTTAGGCATTTAAAAGAAATTGCTGAAGTCAGTTTTATACCTAATAACAGATAAGAGGTACAAATAGGATTTTAAATAAGTAATAGATGGTTTGAATGAGTAAACTCTAAATTAAAAAAAAATAATTGAAGGAAGGAATCATATTAACAGTAATGACAACAAAGCTTAAATAATGATGTGTGATTATTTACTATTTGAAGATTTTTAGTGACATACCAATTATCTGATAAATTTAGGTATATAATACATATCAAAAAAAGTAAAGGTTTTGTGAAAATTGGATCATAAATATTATTAGCAGTTTTATTTTTGATTTCATTTTTCAAAATTCTTTCTTGTAAGATTATTCTTTTCTAAGAATCATACGAAAATCTACCACCTTAAAAGCCATTCAATTAAATGCAAGTTAAAATGATGAAGGAAAGATCAGGTAATATTTTAAACTTTCATGTTTTTTTGTAAGCAATTCTAATAACTGATCAAACTGAAATGGAATTCCATTGATTTGCTTCCAATGATCAAGAGAAACATTCTAGAACATTTTAATTCTAACTCTAATATGCTATGAATTTTAACTAATAGTGGGTACTACTCTTAAATGAATTTCAGGTAATACAGGAATTATTGAAAAATATTTTCTAAAAACTTTTAATGTAGAAGTATATTCTAGCCAGAGTAAACACTAAAATATTTGTTGATTTAATGACCTCCAATTTTATGAATATTAAACATTGAGAAAATATATAAATATCCAACTATTCAGCTGTTTAACAAATATTTATTGAGTATCTTTCAGGCACTGGATATACTATTTTCAAAATACAAGTATATATATAAGTATAAATTGGGCAACATCTTGTAAGGGAGAAAAAACCCTGGATGCTATGGGAAAGACCTGCAGTAAATTAAGTAATCAGAGGAGGTTATTTGAAGAAACAATACTTAAGCTGAAACCTGAAGTTTAAGAAGGCAGAGAGGCAGAATCAAGCTAAGAGTATCTCAATAAAGGGAAATAGGAAATAGGTTTGAACATTATAAGATCCAAGAGTCCAATCATGAAGTATTAGGAGTTCAGGAGAATAAGTATGAAAACAAGTAGTCACTGATGCTTAAAAGCAAGGGTGAATTTAAGAATCGTTTGAGTTTCTTGTGAAAAAATGTAATATTGTGATTATTCCCAAGGATGAAATATTGGGTCATTTATTTTATTTATATAGGTATATATGTATATATGTATATGTTTATGTATTTGCTTGCTTGCTTCCTTCCTTCCAGTTTTACTGAGATATGATTGACATACAGCACTGTACACATTTAAGGTGTGCAGTGTAACGATTCAGTCATTTCTAAACATATTCATCTATAAGCTCGATCTTCCTGAATTGTCATCGCTTGATACTGCTGAAAGGACATCAATAATAGACTGCAGTGAACTCGATAACTAGAACGTAAGTTTTATGAAACCAGAACCGTGTCATTTTGCTCATCAGCCTGGCACCTGACATGTGCTGTGTCAGTGCTTCATAAGGACCTGTTGAGAGGAAAAAGCTCCTCTGTATTTCAATTACAACAATTGTACACAAAGTGAAATTAAGGTAGCATCCTAGAAGAGCCAGTTATTTACTCACCATTACTTAATGCCAATAGAATTTCTCAGTACATTTACTCTTAACTCTTATTAATGCTGTCATGGCTGCGTTGCATTTTGTGATAGGTAAATACAGCGAGGTAAAGAGAGGATTTTCAGTAAAATGACCTAGAATTGAGTCTCAATTCTTTTTATCCTGAGAGCCTCTATTTTTCATTTATAAAATATGGAAAATATTTCCTACAGCCTAGTGTTATGAGGCAGTAATTATTTAGGGAAAATAGTTATTAAACTTTCAAACTCAACACAAATATTTCCTGTCATAAATTTGGTTTCTAAAGAACAAAACATACCAACAGCCAATTCAAGTAATGACAGGTGAAATAGTGTATTATTTTTCATCGTGTCTTATCAAAATGGCATCTTGTAAATGGACCTTTTCAACGGCGAAAAACCCCAGCAGAATGCACAGTGTGGTGTGTTCTGCAGGCCCGTGAAGTGCCACCTAAAAACACGGTGGTGTTCCAGTAATTGACTGCAAATATTCAGAATTTTCATTTCAGACAAGTCAGCTATAAGACCTCATTACAAGCACTGTGATTTTGGAAGTAAGAGGTAAAAAGCAGGAATCTTGTTATTGCCTAGCAGTAGGAGATGATTACCCTTTTACTGAAGACCTAATATATTCCTGGTAAAGAGCTATATAGGTTATTTCTTATCCTTACAATAATCCTGTAAATTTGTATGTGCTACACAGGAGGAAACTGGAGTTCTAAGATTAGAAGTAATTCTCAAGGTGGGCAAAGAGTCCAAGCCATGGTTCACCTAAGGTGTTTCTCTGATTCCAGTCGTGAGTTCACTCCACCCGCACCACGCTAACAGATAGCCACTGATGTATGCCTATCCCCTTGCCATAGCAACCAACACACTCTGAATCCATTGTACTACACTGCAGCAAAGATTTTGTTGATGTTTTTCTTTTGTTTTGATATATTTTGGGGATTTTGATCCTTGCTTCATTGCAAATTAACTCAGGAGAAGTGATTCTGTAGACTCACATTCAAAAGTCTGGAAACTGAAACCTAAATGCAGTGTGCATATTGCTGATGCCACCCCTCCCCCTCCCCTGGATCTTTTAACACTCATCCTCTAAGCATGTCATGGAATCACAAATAAGAAGTGAGGACACCTCCTCCTAAATCAGTCTACTTCCCTCCTGTCCACAGTTAACTATAGCTCAGTGATAGCTCACTCCCTCTTTTACCAAAAGTCAACAGAGCAATGACTAATTTTAGCAATAGGTAATGTCATGTGTATTTTAGTTGCTTTAATTTCATTTAAAATCCTTGGAGAATTTCTAAAAGTAAGGAGTCCTAGAACTAATTTGAAACTAAATGTATGTCAAACTTAAATACAGGGAGAGGGATCCACATGCAGAAACAATTACTCTAGACACTAAACCTGAACAGAAATTAACCCAAAATGGATCACAGACCTGAATGTAAAGTACAAAACTATAAAACTCATAGAAGATAGATAGCCTAGGAGAAAATCTAGATGACCTTCGGTTTGGTGATGACTCTTTAGTTACATCACCAAAGGCATGATCCATGAACAAAATAATTGATAAGCTAGACTTCATTAAAATTAAAAACTGCTCTAGAAAGACAATGTCAAGAGAAAGAGAAAACAAGCCACAGACAAAATATATTTGCAAAATATATCTAATAAAGAACTGTTATCCAAAATATACCAATAACTATGTAAATTCAACAATAAGAAAACAAACAACCCAACTAAAAATGGGCCCAAGACTTATGGATAACAGACATCTCACCAAAAAAGGTATACAGATATCAAATAAGCATATGAAAAGATGTTCCACATCATATGTCATCAGGAAAATGCAAATTAAAACAATGAGAGGGGTGGAGTCAAGATGGTGGTGTGGGAAGATGCAGAGTTAACATCTTCCCACAACTAGGGTGCCTGCTGGCTGCTGGTGGGTGACTCTGATGCCCAAGGAGACGGGAGGGACCCCAAAGTGAACTGGTAGGACGTAGGGGGACTGAGGGGGGAGGAGAAATGGAAGCCAAACAGGATTGGCGTCCCTGAGGCCAGAGAGGTTAGGAGAGGCAGGCGGGAGGGGCCCTCCCAGACTGGAGGAGCAGGAGAGGAGAGGAGGGTATTTGCCCCACCCATTCGAGCCCAGGAAGCCTGCTGGGCTCCCAGGTTAGGTCTGCTGCCTTCTGAGACCAGGGGTGGGGGGCACGCCTGGGCCCCTTCTGTTCCTTGAGCCTAAGCCCCAACCCCCCCAAAGGTCCCAGGGCCTTTTCCAGCCCTGGGGGTCCTAAGCATTGGCTCTGCCCACCACCCAAACCTCCTCCTTGCTTAGGCCCCACCATCCACAGCCAAGGCCTTCCCCCCCCCTTTTTTTTTTCTTTTCCCTCCTCCTCTTTTTTACTATTGTGGTACTTATGTACCTTCCGGTTGTTGATTCATCTATATTTTTATTTTTATATTCTTTTTAGCATATCTGTTAGTTTCCTAGTCTAATTTTATTTTTTACTTTATTATTGTTCTTTTTTTTTTTGCTGCCCACATGGCTTGTGGGATCATGGTTCACGAGCCCAGAGTCGGGCCAAAGCTCCTGTGGTGGGAGCTCTGAGTCCGAACCACTGGACTAGCAGAGAATCTCAGACCCCAGGGGATATTCATCAGAGTGAGGTCTCACAGAGTTCCTCATCTCAGCATCAAGACCCAGCTCTACCCAATAGCTTACAAACTTCAGTGTTGGAAGTCTCAAGCCAAACAACCAGTAAGACAGGAACATAATCCCACTCATAAAATAAAGAAAAAAAATATGAGATGGCAAAAAAAAAATGTCACAGATGAAGGAGCAAGGTAAAACCTATAAGACCAAATAAATGGAGAGGAAATAGGCAATCTACCTGAAAAAGAATTCAGAGTAATGATAGTAAAGATGATCCAGACTCTCAGAAATAGAATGGAGGCACTGACTGAGAAAATACAAGAAATGTTTAACAAAGATCTAGAGGAACTAAAGAGCAAACAAAGATGAGCATCACAATAACTGAAGTGAAAAATACACAAGAAGGAATCAATAACAGAATAACTGAGGCAGAAGAACGAATAAGTGAGCTGGAAGACAAAATGGTGGAAATAACTGCCAAGGAACAGAATAAAGAAAAAAGAATGAAAAGAATTGAAGACAGTCTCAGAGACCTCTGGGACAAAACTAAACGCACTAACATTTGAATTATAGGGGTCCCAGAGAAGAGAAAAAGAAAGGGTCTGAGAAAATATTTGAAGAGATTATAGTTGAAACCTTCCCTAACATGGGAAAGGAAATAGTTACCCAAGTCCAGGAAGCACAGAGAGTCCCATACAGGATAAACCCTAGGAAAAACACACCAAGACACATATTAGTCCAACTAAGAAAAATTAGTCAAAGAAAGAATATTAAAAGAGGCAAGGGAAAAACAAAAAATAATATACAAAATAATCCCCATAAAGTTATCAGCTGATTTTTCAGCAGAAACTCTAGGAGCCAGAAGGGAGTGGCAGGATATACTTAAAGTGATGAAAGAGAAAAACCTACAACCAAGATTACTCTACCCAGCAAGGATCTCATTCAGATTTGATGGAGAAATCAAAAGTTTTCAGACAAGCAAAAGCTAAGAGAATTCAGCACCACCAAACCAGCTTTAAAACAAATGCCAAAGAAACTTATCTAAGTGGGAAACACAAGAGAAGAAAAAGACCCACAAAAACAAACCCAGAACAATTAAGAAAATGGTAATAGGAACATACATGTGGATAATAACCTTGAATGTAAATGGATTAAATGCCCCAACCAAAAGACACAGACTGGCTGAATGGATACAAAAACAAGACCTATATATATGCAATCTACAAGAGACCCAATTCAGACCTAGGGACACATACAGACTGAAAATGAAGGGATGGAAAAAGATATTCCAAGCAAATGGAAATAAAAAGAAAGCTGGAGTAGCAATACTCATATCAGATAAAATAGACTTTAAAATAAAGACTGTTACAATAAAATAAAGACAGTTACAAGAGATAAGGAGGGACACTACATAATGATCAAAGGATCAATCCAAGAAGAAGACATAACAATTATAAATGTTTATGCACCCAACATAGGGACACCTCAATACATAAGGCAAATGCTAACAACCATGAAAGGAGAAACCGACAGTAACACATTAATAGTAGGGGACTTTAACACCCCACTTACAAAATGGACAGATCATACAAACAGAAAATAAATAAGTAAACACAAGCTTTAAATGACACAATAGACCAGATAGATCTAATTGATATTTATAGAACATTCCACCCAAAAGTGACAGAATACACTTTCCTCTCAAGTGCACACAGAACATTCTCCAGTATAGATCACATCTTGGGTCACAAATCAAGCCTCAGAAAATTTAAGAAAATTGAAATCATATAAAGCATCTTTTCTGACCACAATGCTATGAGGTTGGAAACCAGTTACAGAAAAAAACTAAAAAACACAAATATATGTAGGTTAAACAGTGCACTACTAAATAACCAAGAGATCACTGAAGAAATCAAAGAAGGAATTTAAAAATACATAAAAACAAATGACAATGAAAACACAATGACCCAAAACCTATGGGATGCAGCAAAAGCAGTTCTAAGAGGGAACTTTATAGCAATTCAATCTCACCTCAAGAAACAAGAAAAATCTCAAATAAACAACCTAAACCTACACTTAAAACAACTAGAGAAAGAAGAACAAAGAAAACCCAAAGTCAGTAGAAGGAAAGAAATCATAAAGATCAGAGCAGATATAAATGAAATAGAAATGAAGAAAACAATAGCAAAGATCAATAAAACTAAAAGCTGGTTCTTTGAGAAATTAAACAAAATTGATAAACCCTTAGCCAGACTCATCAAGAAAAAAAGAGAGAAGACTCAAATCAATAGAATTAGAAATGAAAAATGAGAAATCACAATTGACACTGCAGAAATACAAAGGATTATAAGAGACTACTAAAAACAACTATATGCCAATAAAATGGACAACCATGAAGAAATGGACAAATTTTGGGAAAGGTACAATTTTCCAAGACTGAACCAGGAAGAATTAGAAAATATAAACAGACCTATCACAAGTAATGAAATTGAAACCGTAATTTAAAATCTGCCAACAAACCAAGTCCAGGAACAGATGGCTTCACAGGTGAATTCTATCAAACATTTAGAGAAGAGCTAACAACCATCCTTTTCAAACTCTTCCAAAAAATTGCAGAGGGAGAAACACTCCCAAATTCATTCTATGAAGCCACAATCACCCTGATACCAAAACCAGAAAAAGATATCACAAGAATAGAAAATTACAGACCTATATCACTGATGAACATAGATGCAAAAATCCTGAACAAAATACTAACAAACAGAATCCAACAGCACATTAAAAGGACAATACACCATGATCAAGTGGGATTTATCCTAGGGATGCAAGGATTCTTCAACACTCAAATCAATCAATGGGATACACCACATTAACAAATTAAGGAATAAAAACCATATGATCGGGCTTCCCTGGTGGCGCAGTGGTTGAGAGTCCGCCTGCTGATGCAGGGGACATGGGTTCGTGCCTCGCTCTGGGAAGATCCCACATGCCGCAGAGCGGCTAGGTCCGTGAGCCATGGCCGCTGAGCCTGCGTGTCCGGAGCCTGTACTCCGCAACGGGAGCGGCCACAACAGTGAGAGGCCCGCATACCACAAAACAAACAAACAAACAAACAAACCATATGATCATCTCAATGGACACAGAAAAAGTTTTGACAAAATTCAGCACCCATTTATAATAAAAACTCTCCAGAAAGTGAGCAGTTTGACAAAATTCAGCACCCATTTATAATAAAAACTCTCCAGAAAGTGAGCATAGAGGGAACTTACTTCAACATAATAAAGGCTATATATGACAAACCCACAGCAAGCATCATAGTCAATGGTGAAAAACTGTAAGCATTTCCACTAAGATCAGGAACAAGACGAGGATGTCCACTCTTGCCACTCTTATTCAACATAGTTTTGGAAGTCCTAGTCACAGCAATCAGAGAAGAAAAAGAAATAAAAGAAATACAAATTGGAAAAGAAGAAGTAAAACTGTCACTGTTTGCAGATGACATGATACTATACATAGAAAATCCTAAAGATGCCACCAGAAAACTACTAGAACTAATCAATGAATTTAGAAATGTTGCAGGATACAAAATTAATGCACAGAAATCTCTGTCATTCCTATACACCAACAATGAAAAATCAGAAAGAGAAATTAAGGAAACACTCCCATTTACCACTGCAACAAAAAGAATAAAATATCTAGGAATAAACCTGCCTAAGGAGGTGAAAGACTTGTACTTAGAAAACTATAAAACACTGATGAAAGAAATCAAAGATGACATAAACAGATGGAGAAATATACCATGTTCTTGTATTGGAAGCACCAATATTGTGAAAATGACTATACTACCCAAAGCAATCTACAGATTTAATGCAATCCCTATCAAAATACCAATGGCATTCTTCACTGAATTAAAATAAAAAATTTTATAATTCATATGGAAATACAAACGACCCCGAATAGCCAAAGCAATCTTGAGAAAGAAAAATGGAGCTGGAAGAATTAGGCTCCCTGATTTCAGACTATACTACAAAGCTACAGTAATCAAGACAGTATGGTCCTGGTACAAAAACAGAAATATAGATCAATGGTACAGAATAGAATGCCCAGAGATAAACCCACGCACATATGGGCACCTAATTTATGACAAAGGAGGCAAGGATAGACAGTGGAGAAAAGACAGCCTCTTCAATAAGTGGTGCTGGGAAAACTGGACAGCTACATGTAAAATAATGAAATTAGAACACTACCTAACACCATACATAAAAATAAACCCCAAATGGATTACAGACTTAAATGTAAGACAAGACACTATCAAACTCTTTGAGGAAAACATAGGAAAAACACTCTTTGACGTAAACCACAGCAAGATCATTTTTGACCCACCTCCTAGAGTAACAGAAATAAAAACAAAAATAAACTTAATGGGACTTAATTAAACTTAAAAGCTTTTGCACAGCAAAGGAAACCAGAAACAAGACAAAAAGACAACACTCAGAATGGGAGAAAATATTTGCAAATGAAACAACAGACAAAGGATTAATCTCCAGAATATACAAACAGCTCATGGAGCTCAATATCAAAAAAACAAACAATGCAGCTAAAAATTGGGCTGAAGGCCTAAATAGACATTTTACCATGGAAGAAATACAGGTGGCCAAGAGGCACATGAAAAGATGCTCAACATCCTAATTATTAGAGAAATGGAAATCAAAACTACAATGAGGTATCACCTCACACCAGTCAGAATGGCCATTATCAAAAAATCTAGAAACAATAAATGCTGGAAAGGGTGTGGTGAAAAAGGAACCCTCCTGCACTGTTGGTGGTAATGTAAATTGATACAACTACTATGGAAAACAGTATGGAGGTTCCTTAAAAAACTAAAAATAGAACTACCATATGACCCAGCATTCCCACTGCAGGGCATATACCCTGAGAAAAGCATAATTTAAAAAGAGACATATACCACAATGTTCATTGCAGCACTATTTACAATAGCCAGGACATGGAACCAACCTAAATGTCCATCGACAGATGAATGGATAAAGAAGATGTGGTACTTATATAAAATGGAATATTACTCAGCCATAAAAAAAACAAAATTGAGTTATTTGTAGTGAGGTGGATGGACATAGAGTCTGTCGTACAGAGTGAAGTAAGGCAGAAAGAGAAAAACAAATACCGTATGCTAATGCGTATATATGGAATCTAAAAAAAAAAAAAAAAAAAGGTACTGATGAACCTAGTTTCAGGGCAGGAATAAAGAGGTAGACATAGAGAATGGACTTGAGGACATGGGTAGGAGGGCAGAGCTGGGGTGAAGTGAGAGTAGCATCGACATATATCCACTACCAAATGGAAAATAGTTGGCTGGTGGGAAGCAGCAGCATAGCACAGGAAGATCTGCTCGGTCACGGCTTTGCAGTGACATAGAGGGCTGGGATAGGGAGGATTGAGGGACGCTCAAGCGGGAGGGGATATGGAGACCTGTGTATGCATATGCCTGATTCGCTTTGTTGTGCAACAGAAACTAACATAGTATTGTGAAGCAATTATACTCCAATAAAAATGTATTAAAAATTAAAATTTTTTTTTAAAAAAACTAAATATTCCCTGCAAAAACTTAAAAATAAATAAATAAAACAATGAGATACAACTACACAGCTGTTAGAATGGCCGAAATACAGAACACTGACAACACCAAATGCTGGTGAAGACGTGGAGCAGCAGGAACTCTCAGTCATTGCTGGTGGGAAGGCAAAGTAGCACAGCTATGTTGAAACAGTTTGGTGGTTTCTTACAAAACTAAGCATATTCTTACTATGCTGTCTAGTAATCGAGCTCCTGACTATTTACCCAAAGGAGTTGAAAACGTATGTCCACATAAACACCTGCACACGGATGTTTATGGCAGCTTTGTTTATAATTGCCCAAACTTGAAGCAACCAAGATGTCCTCCAGTAGATGAATGGATACAATGTGGTATGTCCACACAATGGAATATCGTTCAGCACTAAAAGGAAATTAACTATCAAGCCATGAAAAGATATGGAAGAAGCTTAAATGCATATTACTAAGTGAAATAAGCCATCTGAAAAGGCTATACTCTGTATGATTCTAACTATATAACATCCTGGAAAAGGCAAAGTTAGAGAGACATTAAAAATATTAGAGGTTGCCAGAAGTTGCAGGGAGGAAAGCGGAAAGGTGAGAGCAGGGAAGGATATATAGGTGGAGCACAGAGGATTTTTAGGGCAGTGAAAATACTCTGTATGATACTACAGTGATAGATACATATCATTATACGTTTGTCCAAATCCATATAATGTATAATGTACAACACCAATAGTGAACCTTAATGTCAACTATGGACTTTGGGTATTAATGTTGTGTCAATGTAGGTTCATCATTTGTAACAAATGTACCACTCTGTAGGGGATGTTGAAAATGGGAGCTTCTATGGTGGAGGGCATATGGGAAATCTCTGTATCTTCTCCTCAATTTTGTGGTAAACCTAAAACTTCTTTAAAAAATAAAGTTTTAAAAAAATTTAAAGAGAGGGCTTCCCTGGTGGTGCAGTGGTTACGAATCCGCCTGCCAATGCAGGGGACACAGGTTTGAACCCTGGTCTGGGAAGATCCCACATACCGCGGAGCAACTAAGCTCATGGGCCACAACTACTGAGCCTGAGCTCTAGAGCCTATGAGCCACAACTGCTAAGCCTGTGTGCCACAGCTACTGAAGCCCATGCTCCTAGAGCCTGTGCTCCGCAACAAGAGAAGCCACTGCAATGAGAAGCCCGCGCACCGCAACAAAGAAGAGCCCCTGCTCGCCACAACTAGAGAAAGCCCGCGCACAGCAACGAAGACCCAGTGCAGCCAAAAACAGAATAAAATAAATAAATTTATTTAAAAAAATTTAAAGATAAACTATTTATATTTTGGATACTCATCTTTTCTCAGATATATGTTTTGCAAATATTTCCTCCTAGTTTTTGGCTTATGTTTTAGTTATCTTAGCAGTATATTTCACATAGTAAAAGTTGTAAATTTTAATAAAGTCCAAATTCATTTTTTTAATTAAAAAGGAGGCCAAAACTTGTATCTCAGATTGAACATGAATCAAAAGCAATGCGAATTTAAAAAGGACAATGCATCTATGTCTAAATGAGCCAGTATATGTTATAGCAAGAGAATGACAAGAGAAATGTATTCATAAAGGCTTTACTGATGCCCTGGTAGAGAACACTTACAAATTTCACAAGTAAACCTCTAAATGGTTATTTTGGACCCCTGATTTTGCAACAGCCAGGCAGTCTCAAAAATTCTTAGTGGTGTTACCAAGTTTCATAAGCAAATATTTTCCTCATTTCATGTAGAAGTTAATAATCATCTATATATAGCCTAGTAACTATTAAGATAAAAAATATGAATGAGCACATTGTTATTATCCCAAATGATTTTAACTGTTTTATGAGTGTGTCCAAAACAGTCAGAGAAAAGCTTTAACATAAAACGATAACAGTGAAATATGCTTTCCTGCAACTCTTCTGCCAAACTTTTATATGCTACAGTGGTTTTCTTATAAACTTAGTAAGGTGTGAACCTTTACAAAAGCAGTACTTAGAGAATTTTAGAAGTGAAGCACAACAGAGGTTTTAAAATGTGGATCTTGTTGCAGAGATAATAGGAACCAGAAGTTTATATATTATATATATAATAGGAATTAAGTTTGCCACTCACTAACTACAACCTCAAGTGTGTTCTACTACTAGGAAAAACTATGTAAATGTAAAATGCTTAATAAGATCTGCATCAGGAAATTAAGCAAACCATAAAGGGTAGACCCTCTTTATTTCCAGAATCTCTCTTAAAAGTAATTTTAAAAGTAGACTAACTGGGCGCTTCCCTGGTGGCGCAGTGGTTGGGAGTCCGCCTGCCGGTGCAGGAGACGCGGGTTCGTGCCCCAGTCCGGGAGGACCCCAAGTGCCGCGGAGCAGCTAGGCCCGTGAGCCATGGCCGCTGGGCCTGCGCGTCCGGAGCCTGTGCTCCACAGCGGGAGGGGTCGCAGCGGTGAGAGGCCCGCATATGGAAAAAAAAAAAAAAGTAGACAAACTATCTTGGCCCCAGGGATGGTCTTCTCAGAGATTCTGATAGCTCTCAGTGTCTAAATAACATGAAACTGCTGATACAACCTAAAGCAAGGTTTTCCACTCGACTGAGATTATGATTCATGTTAATCCATGTATTTATTTTTTCTAAAGGATTAACAACCATTTTAATTAGAAGTTATTTTGACTAATTGTACTCTGATGGTTCAGATACAATACAAAGTTAACTTTCATTATTAACATTGAGCTGTAAAGAAGAAAAAAGTACACAGTACATGATTTACAAGGGGGAAATAGTAGAAAAGGAGATGGTAGAGTGAATTAAATCTAGAGGATGATGATAAAAATGAAATAGTGCCAAAAGTATGAATTAGAACCCCCTAAATCGCCACTTTACATCAAAAATGCCTTAGTGTAACAATTTTATGTTTTAATGTTGCTTTTTTAGTATGTTTGGGGGGAAATCTGACAAAAGAGATATATTGATGAATTCTTTCAAAAACATAGTGAAGAATAAAAAATTAGTTTGTCTTGTTGATTAAGCCAGAATCACACAGTCTTTTAAAGCATTAAACTGAGATTGTTCATTAAAAAGATGAATATTATAATGCAAGTTAATTCCTTCCATTCATCTTTAATCTAAAGTCAACGCTTTTTACTGGCTACACTATTTACCACTGCCTTCCAAAGACAACTCTGTTGATAGATCAACTGTCCATATGTGGGTGGCTCTGTGTTTGGGCTCTTATTCTGTTGTTTCTTTGGTTTACCAATCATTACACAAATGCTACTCTATTTATAATACATATATATTTATAGATATAATTTTTGCTGGTATATACATATCAATGCTCTTATATCCAGTGGTATCTCTAAACTTTTATGAATTATAATTTTTAGATTATTTGGTGTTTTCTAAATAGGTAATTGCACCATCTGTGATCATTACAGTTTTGTATCTTTCCAATTCTTGTAACTTTTTCTTCTTTTGTTGAACTGCCTAGCATCTGAAATGGAATGTTCACTAAAAAGTGATACCATGCTTCAAATAGTTCATCATTAAATAAAATATTGTTCTCTAAAATTTTGTTACTCTATCAGGTTTAAAAATTCACTTTGATTCTTAGTGCACTAAAATGTTTTTCCCTATAATCATGAATTGAGTTGTAGCAACTGAAAGCGAACTTGTAGATAACCACATAATTGATTTTTTCTTGTACTCTGTTTAATGTGCTGACTTATATAATAAGTGATCTAATGTTATAGTATACCTTGCATTCCTGTGACAAATCAAAATTTTTATTCACCATAAGATTAAGACTACTCGTATTTGGTTAGTATTTTGCCATTATACTTATGTGTGAAATTGATTATAACTTTCCTTGCTTATATGACCCTTGCCTAGATGCAGTATAAGGATTAAACTAACACAGTGGGAAGAATTGAGAAGTTTTTCCTCTTTTCCAGAAGGTGTTCTATAAAACTGGAATTATCTACTTTGAATGGTAGAACTTAACCATAAAGCATTCTGATGCTGGAGTTTTATTACAAAAAGAGTTTTATTCATTAATTTTAAATTTACTTTATTTAATGTTATAAATCAATTCAGACGTTCTATTTTTACAAGAGTCATACTGGGTAAGTTATATTTTCTGGCCAATAATTCATCTCATGTAAGATTTTATTTTTATTAGCATCCTTGCTCTATCTAAAGCTGTGTCTCTTGTTTATTACTAGTGTTTTCTAATTATAGCTCTTAATTAATTCTGCCTGAATTTCATTTTTTCTTCAAAGAACCAACTTCTATCTTTGCTAACTCTATTTTATATATATATATATATATTTTTTTTTAAATTATTATTAACTCCTAATATTGACTTTCCCTCTTTCTACGTCCATTTTTTCTTTTTTTTCTGCTAGAATTTAGCTTGCTAACTTTTTGTCTTTGTTATTGGGTTATTCTGCGTACTTCAAGAAGCAACTCTTACAACTGGCATTTTAAATGTAATGAATTTATTACGGGGAATGCATATGAGAGATAATGCAGATCAGGGGAGTCAGGAAAGGCAGAGAACAGTCAGATTGTGGTCAGGATTGACTCTGAGTAACGGAGAGACAGGGAAAGAAGGAAGGTTGGGTCCAATCATCTCAGACATCAGTGCCTTCCAGGGAAAGGTAGGTGAGACCACAGAGGAGCTTTTGAGTCAAAGTCGCTGGTTGGAAGGGTTGCATCTCCCAAAACAAGGAAGCCTGTCTTTGGCTGGGAGTAGTCTATGGCAAGTGCAGTGTCATTGCCTGGGTTTCAGAGTACAGCAGCTGGGGTTCTGGGTTAATTACACTCCCTGTAATTGAGATCTGAGAAGCATTATCCCACAGCAGACATAACTGTTTCCTAATATAGTCATTGACATTATAAGTATCCCTGCGTTTCGCAGCATCCCTCAAGATTTCAGCGTTTTTGTCCTTCAGTCTGAAATTTCATTAAATTTCTTTCTTTAACCTGTATTACTTAGATGTCTGTTTTCCAATATCCAAATAAATGAGTTTCTTAAAGTTATCTTCTGTAATCAATGCTATAATAAATGCCCACCTGTGGTCAAAAAATAGTATCCTTTGGGGATCACAGTTTAGAACACGATCACAGACTAAATCTCTCTTTCTCAACACAGCCTCCAAAACTCAAAAATGGAAAGAAATAAAATCATCTATTCCATAAATATAATTGAGACAGTGTAATAGAAACTTTGATTCACATGCAAGAGGGTTAATAAATATCCAAGAGCAGCAGAGCATTCTCCGGAGACCATGTGGGCATAGAGTCAGATGGGAATTGTGCAGAGAAGAGATCACCAATCAGGGTGGACTCCCTGTAAGGGGAGTCACATAACCTACAGAGGGAAGTACTAACAACGGATTTGAGACCTGGAGGAACAGAACTAGTCACTAGTTTCTGGATATTTTTGGCCCTTAAAAACGTTATACTCGGGACTTCCCTGTTGGTCCACTGGTAAAGAATCCACCTTGCAATGCAGAGGATGCAGGTTTGATCCCTCATCAGGGAACTAAGATCCCACATGCTGCGGGGCAATTAAAGCCCAGGTGCCACAACTAGAGCCTGTGTGCCACAAACTACAGAGCCCACATGCCCTGGAGCCTGCGCCCCACAACTAGAGAGGAGAAAACCCACACGTCACAACTAGAGAGAAGCCCATGCGCCACAACTAGAGAGAAGCCCATGCACCACAATGAAGAGCCCGAGTGCCACAATGAAAGATCCCGCATGCTGCAACTGAGACTGGACACAGCCAAAAATAAATACATAATAACTAAATCTTAAAAACAAATGTTATATCCACCAAGCTGTATTAATAGGCACATAGGAAACCAGTGTATTTTGAACACATCAAATGTAGTCAAATATAAAACACATCAAATCATTTTCCAAATGAGTATGTTATGCTCAGTTATACCTTCCTCCAATTTTGATGTTTTTTCTTTCAACCTCACAGATGGTTGAAACAGAAGGCTCTCATCTTTTTGATATGTACCTTACCTTCTCCTCATCCATTCAACCAACAGCCACGTTGAGCGCAACTGCCATGAACCAAGCCCTACTGCAGGAGGAGGCTAAGATCTCCACCATCTAAACTGACAGGCTTCTGCTTCACCTTTTATGCCATGTTCATATTAACCTGGGATTTTGGTGGAAGAAGAGAGTGTGACTGCTCATTTAGTTTAAAGCACATGTTCCCAGAAGATCTCTGTTCATACGGAAACATGTTTTCTAAGGGAAGCATTTTTAAGGATGGCAATAGGAAAGTTCTAAATCAAATGCCTCTAGCATAAAACAATATTTCTCTTTACTGGAGATTTGAATCCTGATTCAGTGCAACTATACTGTAACACTTTTAGCAAAGCAGTTTTGAATTTGAAGCATTGAGAGGAATAATTGATATGATGCCATGAAAATGTAAACAGCGTATTAACATGAATTTGCTAAGTTCCCTTGTTGCCACCATGGAAAGCAGTAAACAGGATCTTGAAAGAATTGTACAGAGCTTATGGGCCAAAGGACCAGGAAAAGTCCCAAAAGCGTGTGTGTGACCCAAAGAGGACGAGACATAGAGGGCATCACAGTGGAGACCTTAGGTCACCTGCGGACACTGAGGAAACACTAGGTGCCTTGAGGTTGG
This sequence comes from Globicephala melas, assembly GCF_963455315.2. Classification (NCBI taxonomy): domain Eukaryota; kingdom Metazoa; phylum Chordata; class Mammalia; order Artiodactyla; family Delphinidae; genus Globicephala; species Globicephala melas. Next base: position 21,680,179 of record NC_083326.1, on the reverse strand, counting down.
TTAGTTTTAGGTTGGCACCAAAACATGCAGGGATTTCTGAAGACATGGGCTGATTCTGAGACAAACCAACATTTAAGAGTTTTGATTAACACAGTTTCTTCTATTACCGCCCACATTCCAATCTTTGGTAGACTGTTTTCTATCCAACAGAAGTTAGTAAGAAATGTACAGTTAAAGAAACGAAATCTCAGATTGTAATTAAATCATCAATCTAACTCAGCTAGAAAACTTTTCCAAAGACCTAGTTACCAGGGAAAAGCTACTGCTGTTGAGATACCCGAGAAAAGATGTTTAAATACTTTATTCTACTCCACATAATTTAAAATCCTTTTTGAAAAAATAAAAGCCTGTTACTCAAGGCACTTAATACTTCCTGGAAAAGTGATCACAAGCTTTCAGCCATTATTTGATTTTGTGTTTATCAGTTTTCTGTAACTCCAGGACAAGTGACAGTTTTCGTCTTGGATAATTAGACCATTTAGACTTATATTTGTCTAAATGACCAGAATGCATATCCATGTGTAACAGTTTGATTTTCACTTTTACCAGAATATTATTTTTCTCTAATGGTTTACTCATATCAAATATCTTTTTATAGATTCTGTTTCCTGAGTTTCGTCAATATGAACTCACAGTGTGCCAGAATGCTTAAATCCATACCATTAACAGACTTCTAAATTAACCTGCTTGCAAACATCAATATCCTCTTTCAAAATTATATAACCATTTCAGATACATTCATAGTATTATCAGTAACCTAACTCTCTTTGCTGGAACATGTAAAGTCAATAAGAGGTATGAGATACAAGAGATTTAAATCAATTCAAATCAACACCTATTGTGGCAATCTCAGAAAATTAAATTATTACGGCACCGGATTTCTAGTTATACAACAGCCTTCTCATAAAGAAGATTCTATTTAACTATGTTAGTAAATAAATCTCAGGTATTTAAAATTTTAAATCTAAAGTTCCTAACTAGGTCAGCTCCCCCACCGTCATGCACATCTGTTATGTAGCTCCCGTAGAGCTGAAAACATGCAATTAACTGTATGATTTTTGATGAATCCTGTGTCTCTCATTGACGGCAGTTCTCTGAGGACAGGCCTTTGGACATCACTGAATTTCTACTTTGGACACCACTGAATTACTAGATCCTAGCACAGTAGGTACTATAAAATATTTGCAGGACTAAAAATTAAATTTGTAATTTAAGAAAACACGTTGAAAATATTTTCTCTTTTAAAACAGAGAACAAAACATTTTTCTGCCCTCTGTATTTTCCCCCACCTTACCCAAAATAAAAAACCTGTAATGAATTGCTCTCCACTAGACTGTGTTACTCTTCTAGTGATCAAAATATTTCCCCCAAATGAGCATAATTCTATAGTTGCGTAAGAGCGAAAGGAGGAATTTTTTGCTTTACTGTCAATATCCCAGTATTTTAAAAAGACTTCTCGATATATTCTCCTACTCAACAGAAATGCTCTAAATCTTTTACAGGTCAGAACATTCTTTTTATTACATTCATTTCCTGGCAATACTGTGGTCTCTAGCTTTCTCACCTGCTACTCCCTTTATCATTTACAGTCCTTACCTCTACCTTTCCCCTTTACGTGGGTCAGATGCTGTTCATCATTCACATCTCATTCTCGACATCTTTTCTATGAACTCACATAGATCACTATACATTACCCATCAAAGTACATAGCACACTGTTTAACTGCTGGGTTTCTTTGTTTGTTTTCCACTGTGGCTATCACTCCATCAACTCCTCAGTGCTTAATTCCAGTACCAAGGACACTGTAGATGGTTGATAAGTGTTTGTTGACTAAATGATTGGCAATGAATGAATGAGCATACAAATTACTTATTTTGTTGCCTTGCTTTGTTTTTCACTTCAGTATCATTTTGCCTATGCAGAGAGAATCCAGTTGGTACACATGTGGAGGAAAGTTCCCTTAAACCTCAACAATGATACAATTTCTGGGTGTGAAAAAATTTTGTTACAAAATGTTTATGTTTTATCTTGCATAAGCAAAATAAAGAGGACTACTTATATAATCACAAGTTAAATTCAACATGTTATCCATCTGGGTCTTTTTTTCCTTAATTGGGAAGCAACATTTTAAAAGTAAATAAATAGAGACATTCTGAAAGAGAGAAAAAATGAATATACTTTGTTCCTTCAACTTATATCATATTGCAGTTTAGGAAGAAAAAGAAATCATTTAAAGAGCATTCTCTCATATTATGTGGAAAGATTTTAATCCTAATGAAGTATCAAAGACAATGTGTGTCAACGGCATGGGGATGGGGACACATCTAGAGCCGGAAGAGCCCATTGTGGGTAATTCGCTAACGTGAGAAGGGAATCTGTGAAATGAAGGACTAGACTGTACCTTTTAGGTTCTTTCCTGCTCAAGACTTTCATGGTCTTTGTCCATATAATCATTAAAGACTTGCCTTAACTGTCAATGTGTGAAGAGATATATGCAAGACACTTGGTGATTCAGGAATGGGAAAATGTATTCTACTCCTTTGGAAGATTTACAGACTAATTTTGGAGCTAGATTATTCACATTAAAAGATGCATTTCCCCCTGTCAAACATTTATTGGAAACCTATTTGGCACCAGAAAGTGTGCTCAGTGCCGTTGCTGTAAGGCAGTACCCTTAAACTCCAAAAAGCTTACCGTTGAGGAGAGGAAGAACACACACATATAGAAGTATTCTGAAGTTTTCTATGGGACATCACAGAATTATCTACAATGTTACTAATATCTAAAAATCTGGATTGTCATTCCAATATAGGATGTACTAAATGAAATTTGAATGACAAGGGAGAAAACATGTATTTCTTGCATACCTACTACATACACATAATGTACAATTTTTAGTACTTTACATATATGGATGAATTAATCCTTTAGATGAGTTGTTACTTAAATACAATTTTGCAGATAATCAAACAGACCCAAAAATGGAAATAAAATGAGGCATACATATTTTCAGAGGAGTATGTAGAAAGGGTGGAACTTGTCATACATATTGAGAGAAGATTGGGATTTTTTAATTGAATTTGTATTTTGAGATAATTGTACATTCTTAAGCAGTTGTTAAGAAATGATCAAAATAAATCCCATGTGTACTTTATCTGGTTTTCCCTAATGATAACATCTTGTAACTCTATAGTACAGTATAATAACTAGATGTCAACAATAACATAGTCAAAATACAGACCATTTCCATCACAAGGATGCATTATGTTGCCATTTAATAGCCACACACACTCCCCCCTCCCCATCATGCCTTCTTCCCCAGCAACCACTAATCTTCTCTCCATTTCTAAAGTTTTGTCATTTCAATACTGTAATATAAATGGAATCATGGGCTATACTGTCTTTTGAGATTGATATTTTTCATTCAACATGCTTCTCCGCAGTTGCACCCAGATTGCTGCATAGATCAAGAATTCATTCCGTTTTATTGCTGAGGAGTTTATCCCAAGGTATAGCTGTAATGGCTTTTAATTATTTACCCATTGAAGGGATCATTGTTGTATCCAAGTTTTGGCATTTATAAACAAAACCACTTTAAAGATTCATGTATAAGTTTTGTGTGGATATAAGTTTTCATTTCTTTGAGAGAAATGCACAGGAGTACAATTTCCTGGTCACATGACAGTTGTTATTTGGGAACACACCAAACTGTTTCCCAATGTGATTGTTATCATTTACATCTCCTGTAGCGAGTTGGGTGGCCCAGTAGCTCTGCATTCTCACCAGCATTGCTGTTGTCACTAATTTTTATTTAGCCATTCTGATAAATGTGTAGTTTTATCTCACTGTGGTTTTAATTTGCACTTCCTTGATGACTAATGTGTTGACACCTTTTCATGTGCTTATTTACTGGAGACAAATTATCTTGGTTTTCTTTCATCTGAGAATGTCCTAAAAGGTATTTTCACTGGATATAGCATTTTGAGTTGACAATTCTTTTAGAACTTGGAGAAAAGTGTGCCACTTCTTTCTGGCCTCCATGGTTTCTGATGAAATTTTCACTGTCATTTGGATTATTTTTTCCCTGTAGGTCAGGTGTAATTTCCTTCTTGGTGTTGTCAAGATCGTTATTTCTTAGTTCTCTATAAGTTTGACGAAGTATCTGGATGTGGATATACTTGAGGTTATGCTGATTGGGGTTTACTAAGCATCTTGACTATAGATTTGACCCTTTTCCTAAATTTGGAAAATTTTCACTCTATTTCTTTGAGTAATATTCGGCCCCTCATAATTTCTCCTCTCAAACTGGCCTCCAGTGACATAAGTGTTTGATCTTTGTTAGCATCCCACAGGCCCCTACCTCAATCCCTGTTAGCAAAGCCTTTGTTTTCTTTCAGACTATTTTCTTTTTGTCATTCGGACTGGGTAATTTCTATTGCTCTGTCTTCAAGTTCACTGATTCTTTCTTCTGTTCCTTCCATTCATAATTTTAAAAAATTTTGGTTATTGTGTTTTTCCCTTCTAACTTTTCCATTTGTTTCTTCTTTGTATTTTCTATTTCTCTGCTGAGACTTTCTGTTTCTTTACTGAGGATTTCTGTTTTTTTCATTTGTTTCAAGCATGGTCATGATTGCTGATTAAAGCATTTTTATGATGGCCACTTTAAAATTCTCACCAAGAAATGGAAACATCTCTGTCTTTGCAGTGTTGGCATTTGTTGATTGTCTTCTTTCATTCATTCTGAGATATTTTGGTTCTTGATATGATGAGTAATATTCAACTGTGTCCTGGACATTTTGGGTATTATCTTATGAGACTCTGGTTCTCATCTAAACATTCTGTGTTAGACAGGTTCCTCTGATGTACCATTCTGGAAGGTAAAGCAGCAGCATGGACTCATTACTTCCAGGTGAAGGTAGAAGTCCAGGCCCCACCAAACCTCCGTTGGTACCCGACTGGGGATGCTCCTAGTTACTGCTGGATGGGGATGGGTGCTCCAGCTATCCACTAAACCTCTGTAGCTGGGAGAGGGTGGAGGTGAAAGTACAGGCCCCCTACGTGGTTTTCACTGACACCACAAGCTCTGGGGGTCTCACTGCTGCCCAGCAGGGATGAAACCCTGGTTCCAGCTCAGCCTTCTATGCCAACACTCCAAAAGGAAGGACTGGGCAACTTTCTACTGTCTTGTGAGGGTGGAAGTGTAGGCTCCCCATTCAGATTTACTAACAGGAGCTGAGTGGGGCACCACTGTTTTCTGTAATATTTGGTGGATTAGAACAATTATTGTCTATTGGTTTCCTGTCTTGCTAAGTTGACCATTCCCTAGTCCTTTAACTAGAGCAAGAAGACTTCAGTTGCATTTTGTTTTTGGTTTTGTTTTTATCTGTGCCTGTTGTTATTTCCAGGCTGCTAGCTTCTTCAGCTCCAATTCTGGCATATATGCAGAGAAAAGAAAACCCAGGAAACTCCTCCATGTGATTTCTTAGGTCCCAAGATACCTAGCTGAATGCCTTTTCTCTTCAACTTTGAGTCTTTTATGTTTACTTTACATATAATGTTCAGAGTTTTTATTTGATTTATTGAATTAGGTAGGGAAAAGTATGTCTACTTAATCTTTCCAAAGTGGAATAGGAATAGGATATAAATGTGTGAATAGGTGAGAAAAGAACAAACCACAGAAAAGAAATATGAAATCAAAATTCCCCAAAATTTGAAACTGAAATGTAAGTGATATATTTTTGGAATAATACAAGATAAACTAATTATTTTCCCTTGGAAAATGTTTATCCCAAAAAGTTTGGCCTAAAAAATGTAACGTGAGTGTTTCCTGATTATGAGTTTGCTTTCAAGAAGCAGCCAGGTTGTAGAAAAAGGTAATTTCTTCACTCAGAATGCCAGTTCATTTCCATTCTAAATAAACTCTCATTTCTAGTTCAAGGGGTCTTGATCTTAAATGTGGAGAAAAGATCAAATGCATCCATTACACATATGCATATATGCATATGTTAAGATATATTCATTTACCAAGTGACTTCCTGCTCAGAGAATTCACCTCATTACACATTGTCCAGAAGAGTCAATTATTTAAATACTCTGGGGCCTTTTTATCAAGACTGCATTTTGAATTTCTTTGACCAATCAGATTTCCAAAATGGGAAGATCATCATCGAACTATTTCTGAAAGAGACTGGACAGATTAAGAGATAAGTAAAACACACTCCTCAAGTGCAAACAATACTATTATCAAATTGGTGGGTGTTAGTAACAGTTTTGTTTTGTTTTGTTTTGTTTTTGTTTTTTGCGGTACGCGGGCCTCTCACTGTTGTGGCCTCTCCCGTTGCGGAGCATAGGCTCCAGACGTGCAGGTCAGCAGCCATGGCTCACAGGCCCAGCTGTTCCACGGCATGTGAGATCCTCCCGGACTGGGGCACGAACCCGTGTCCCCTGCATCAGCAGGCAGACTCTCAAACCACTGAGTCACCAGGGAAGCCCTAGTAACAGTTTTTAAAAGGTGCCCATGACATATGGGGATCATCAATGGTTAGAAAATCATGATGTTTGATATGAAGATACTATTTTTTAATTCCAACAATTAAAATCTATTGTATTTCCAGAGTTGTTGCTTCAGTAAACCCACAGAATGAGGACAGACCGGGGTAGCAACGTCAGATACTGACTGCTGGTAACATGTGGCTTCAGGATTTAACTCATGGGCTGGTGGCCTTTGGTAAGATCCTAACCTGCTGAACAATCTGACCTGAGTGTGTGCCTCTGAGAAACTGGAACTAAATAAGAACATAGGTAAAAGATTATCTATATAACGTTTGATGTACCCTTGAGCACAACGTTTGTTGTACCCTTGATCAAGGTAAGTCCTCTAAGATTCTTTCCATTAAAAGTAGCTAAGAATACACAGATCATAAGAGTATTAAAATATTAAATAAGATTTTATATTTCAATGGCTCAGCAATATATGTGTGATGTACACAGTAAGTTCTCAGTAAATGGTAGCTATTATAATAAACCTTATACTAATAAAAATGAGCAAACAACCAGAAGTGTATGTTTAGATCAATAAAATACAAATTAAAATGATCTTTTTGGCCTATCAGCTAGGAAAATTTTAAAAACAATAATATATACTGTTGGCTATAGAATGAGCATGTTTATACATTGCAGGTGAGTGAGAATGTAAATTGATATAATTTTTCTAATGGACAATCTGGCAGTGTGTATAAAATACTGAAAAAATAAACATTCTCTTGAAAAAGCCATACCATTTCTAGGAATTTACCCTAAGCCATTTTTTAATGTTTAAAGATGCACGTGAACATGCATGTTTACTGCAATATTGATTATATATGTAACACTAAAACTAAACAGATTTTTAAAAATAGATTATATTTTAATTAAATTATGGTATAATCACCCAATGACTTTTATGCAAACATAAAAAGATTTTAAGACCTAAACATAACGAGTATAAAAAACAAAACAATGACAACAGAGTGGTTATATCTTCTTTTCCAAAGAAAGGAGGTAGCTTCTATCCTAATTTAAAGTTTAAATGAACACATAGACTCAAATATACAACACACACACACAAGCTCACTGTTTCTATAAGAATTTGTCCCAATATTTGTTTTCTTTTGAACAAAGCCTTCTTTCTGAAATTTAATTCATTCGAATATAACATTCAAGTGCACAGAGTAAAAGACATAGGCAATTCATGTCTACATTTGCTTTCAGCATTAAGTGCTTCATTAAGAATTTCAAAATAGCAAAAATTATATATCATAGTGCTTGAATATCTTATGGAAAAGTGCCTTTAGGTGGGCAAAATGTTTGTATCCTAATTTAAGATACATAATTGAGCTCTACAGATGTGAAATAGCTTACTTAAATGAGTCTCAGAACTTTCTATTACACCAAACTAAAACAGTTGTATATCAGAGATCCTATATTGCTACGACTCCCAATGTATCCTGAAAATGATGATCTAAGACAATGCCATCAACTTTTGAGGAGAGTATTAACAACCATATGTGCTTTCCTCTGCATTTGTCTCTAACACTTAAATAAGCTTGTACATGACATAGTGTGCGATCCTTAATCTAAGATACCTCTCAGATCTCAGGGCCAAGGAACACTGGTACGTATCCTGCTGGTTTGGTTCCTCTTAGAAAACAAAAGGCCATCATTTTTTCCCCTTTGACTTCACTGTTAGGAAGCGATGTTTTCAACAGTTCAGTCTTTCTCATCACGGATGTCTCTATATATCCTCCCTCACCCCAACATCCCTTACATGACTCATAGAAGAGGTGACAAGGGAAGAGCTAATCTCAGGAAGGGCAAATTCTCCTGAATATCTTAGCTAATTGCCAACAGTAAAGCACTCTGCCTCTGACAATTTTTCCTCTGCAATACGTAATCTTTTCAAAAATCCTGTGTGATAACTAGTATTACTCTTACTTCCCTTATGACAATTTGTAAACTGAGATTTAGAGAGGCTTAAGGAGTTGACCAGAATAAAGTAATCGGTAAGTGATGGAGCCGCTTTTGTTCTGAAATCTATGCATTTTCCATTGCACTATGTTCATCTGATATAAAACATACTGAGGTGTGAATTCAGCCTTTACAGAATTTTATAAGGAAGAAACCTTCTAGTACAAATTACTTTCCTCCCAACCTATATTTTTCACTAACTTAATTCCATTTCCTGAATTGTTCTTACACATTTGTATCTAAGACGTCTTTCAGAATTACCCGTTACATAATACATAATTTATGATTTCCCACTTTTAATGCACTAACACAATGTTCTATAAAGTACAAATAATTCAATCTCCCCTCCTATCTCTAAGGATGATAATTTCTCCTTTACCAACAAGACAAAGAAAACAGAATGTACAATCTGTGAAAATTAATTTGTCGTTGGTGGTGGTGGTGGGAGCGGAAACTAGCTGTTTCCACCATTTACTCGGCACACCTAAGAAATGAATTAACTATAACCAAAGTGAGGTAATTCTACCTACTGCTAATTGCCAACAGCCATGTGAATTCAACCAGGAACTACATGTAACAAATTTTGAATGTCATTGTTCCTGATAATATCTTAACACATGAGATCCAGCAGCTGATCAAACTTTTAATAAGTATTTATTTACAGTAAGATGTATCAGCTATAAGGTAGGTTTTTTTTTTTTTTTCAGGCAAGGCTTTTTTGGGGCCCCTGCTGCAGCAGGGGAGAGCAAGAACAAACAGGTTCTCTTTCTTGCTCGCTTCCTGAGTGGGGGGCGAACTTGTTCCTTATATGGGGTGAGGGTAGGGGTGTGTCCAGGTGGTTTTTAGTCAATTTGTCTTTATAACATTCAGACAATTCAGATATAGTGTTGGGCCAATATCATTTCACAGCATTTTAGATCACATGTACGCTGATACTTTATTTTTGATGTTCAGCAGCATTCTTTTTCATAAAATAACCAAAGACTCCTCAGTTATACTTCTTAGGACATTATATCATTTAATAACCTTCAGATATGTTTTAGTATATTACTCTTTACCCAGTATCTTACCTCTGCTCTTAACTCATAGATCAGTCTGTCACTGCTATTTTTAGATTTCGATCCTTCCTTTATATCTCCTGATATTTCTTCCATTTTATTTTTATGTTGACCATGAAGAATGTCAAACTGAAAAAAGAAAGTTAAAGTCATAATCACATGATATTACAAAGGCTGGTTCCAGGATAATTCACATTAGTCTTTCATTTTGCTTTCAGTTTTTTTTTCTATGTATAACCTGGTAGGTTTTGTTGTTGCTGTTATAAATATTGTAGTTGAACCATGTATTTCTTTACACTTGTAGTTGAAAACTCCTATGTTGTTGGAAAACAAATCAGCAAGTCTCCATGAATCTAAATTCACAAGTTGAAAATTGGACAAAGCTTAGTTACCTCCACAGATTCTTAATAATTGACTAATTGGATTCTAAACTAATCCAATTAATTCTGATCTTTCAGTCTTGAATATTAGTCCCATAGTACTCTTTGTAATCCTACTTACGTATATTTTCGATGAAGTATAAAAAGTGTATAGATTGTAACAGAGACAAATTTGGGCAACGGAAAAAATACAACTGTATAATGCTCAAGCTGGTAAAATGTATGTAGAACATCTATAAAAGATGCCAATAAATTTCTATAGAAAACTACAGCAGGAAAACAGTATAAATAAACTCTGGCACATCCAGACAATGGAACATGGTTCAGCACTAAAAAAACAAACAAACAAAAGCAAGCGCTATTAAACCATGAAAAGACATGGAGGAAACATCAAGGCATATTTTTAAGTGAAAGAAGCCAATCTGAAAAGGCTCCATACTGTGTGATTCCAACTATATGACATTCTAGAAAAGGCAAAACTATGTCGTCAATAAAAAGATCAGTGGTTTCCAGGGCTTGGAGGAGGAAGGGGTGACTTGGTGGAGCACAGAGGTGTTTAAGGCAGTGAAATTACTCTGTATGAAACTCTAATGATGGATGCATGTCCTTACACATTTGTCTAAACCAGTAATGTACAACACCAAGAGTGAACCTTAGGTAAACTATGGACTTTGGGTGATTATAATGTATCGTGTAGGTTTATCAATTGTAGTAAATGTACCACTGTGGTGAAGGACCTTGGTAATGGGGGAAGCTACCTATGAGTGGGGGGGTGGGGCTGTATATGGGAGATCTATGTACCTTCCATTCAATTTTGCAGTGAACCTAAAACCTAAGTCTATAAAAAGAAACATAGGAATGAGAAAAATCCTAGAAATGCAAACAATGATTTTTCCCCATAGCTGTCCTTATAATTAGAAGTTTTCAGCAGAATCATGAAATTTGATATATATATAATATGTAGATATATACACATAGGCTATTTTGTTTTATTAACATGTTTTTCTACACTATGTAGGTTTCCAGAATTAAAATTACATAATTTGTATGTAATCTGACAATAAATTAGAATATAAAAGCTATCATTATACCACTTATTTAAAATTTTAAAATAATCTTACTCATGCTATTATTGTTAATAGTAATATTAAGCATGTACTAGTCTCTAGGAACTGGACTTGATATATATTTCCTTACTTAATGCTAACAGTAATCCTCTGTGTTAGGTATTATTATTATTACCCCCTACCTTAAAGAAAAGTAAAACATATTTTTACTAGGCTTAAGTAACATTCCCAAATTTACAAAGCTAATAACTGGGGGAAGCAAATTTGAGAACATTCTTACCAAATTCATTACCTGAGTTCTTAAACCAATGCATAAAGAAAAGAAAAGTCACTTTGCTAAAAGAACAAATAACAAATTGCAAGCCACAGGTTTTGGGTTGTGTCCACCAAAAAAAAAAAATTAACTCATTGTGGTAATTGAGTGCCCCGAGCTTAACTTCTGAAATCTTCGTCATTACTTCTCAGGGAACTAGATCAATCATAAACCACCCCCCATTGTCAACAGAACTTTCAATAAACCACTCAAAGGAGAGAAGAAGCAGGAAAATACACTTTCATATGCAACAGTAGAGGGAATCCACATCAATTACCTAAAATAATTCCATTTTCATTCATCACTGTGAGCAGAAAATCAAGGATCTCTGGACATAGGAAGAACCCCAAGGCTATGAAAAAATATGACCAAGATTAAGAAACAGAATGTCTGATAGAAAATAAAGAAAACAGAAAAATGGTACAATTTAAGATATAAAAGAGAATGATTTTTTAAAAAAATCTAATCACGATCTTCAGGAAAAAAATGAATATATATTGCATTCATAAATTAAGGACAAAGCAATTTCAAAAATTTAAAGAACAATAATAGGATATTTTTAAAATGTGTCTAGCCATCCTTCCTTCAGAAAAAATTTACTAGAAAAGTTAGAAGACAGAGTTGAATGTTGGAATGTACCCGTTCTCTTGACGCATTTGCTCCTTTGGACAGCTCATGTGCACCCATGGCACTGCATACCAGTCAAAATGCTGACAACCTTCAAATGCCTCATTCCATCCTGAAGGTCTCCCCTCTACTTCTGACCCACACACCCAACTTGCTACTTATCACTTCTATAGGCTTCCAAAGCTTAACACTTTGAAAAGACTAAGTACTTCTCCTTCAAATGTTTCTCTGCTAGTCTTTGCCATCTCAAAAAATATCACCTCCATCCACCCCTTTGATCAGGCCAAAAATATTGGACTTATGGTTAACTTTTTTCTTTCTTTGATATGCCACATTCAGACTAAAAACAAATCAATTGAACTTAGCCTTCAATTATTTAATAAATCCATCCACTTTCTACCTTCACCACTACTGCCTTGATCAACCACCAAAATCTCAGTTATTTTAATAACTGCCACACTCTCTGCTTCTCCTCATGGATCTATATTCCCTGTCTCAAAACAGCCATCAAAAAAAGCTTTTTAGGGACTTCCCTGGTGGCACAGTGGTTAAGCATCCACCTGCCAATGCAAGGGACACGGGTTCAAGCCCTGGTCCAGGAAGATCCCACATGCCGTGGAACAACTAAGCCTGCACGCCACAACTACTGAGCCTGTGCTCTAGAGCCCGCGAGCCACAACTACTAAAGCTCGCATGCCTAGAGCCCATGTTCCACAATAATAGAAGCCACCGCAATGAGAAGCCCATGCACCTCAACAAAGAGTAACCCCCACTCGCTGCAACTAGAGAAAGCCCGTGTGCAGCAACGAAGACCCAAAGCAGCCAAATATAAATAAATAAATTTATAAAATTTTAAAAAAAGCTTTTTAAAAAGTAAATCAAATCATGTAACTCCACTGCTCAGATCTTTCCAGAGGCTTTCCAATCCATTCAGAGTATAAGTCAAAGTCCTTACCAGCTGCTTGGTCCTATAACCCTCAGTCCTGATCTCCTATTCTTATCCCTTATTCTAAGCCAGCCCCTCTAACCTCACAGTTCCTATACACTCCAGACAGGCAAGAGCAAAAAAGAAAATAAAAACAGTAAATGAAATATTGAACGGCCAAAGCAATTAAAACAATATAACAGAAAAAAGTTGATTAACAAATTAATGAAACAACTATACTCCCTCCTATTAAAAATCTGAGTTATTTTGATCATTTAAAAATTATTTTCTGAACTCAAAATCATCTTAATTTTGCCACTTGCCTCTTCAACTTTAGGTTTAGATTAATGGAGTTGTAACTAAAAATCTATTTAGCAAATGAAAAATTGAAAGCCACGGATGGGGAGATGGTAAGGATTATTAATTTAGCAGAATTATGAATGTCATCCACAAATGATATATTACATTAGTTAAATTGAAAATGACAGAAAAAGAAGGTATCTGATGAAGTGAATGAGTCAGAATTAGAAAGCATTTTCCAAGTTCATGTCCCTTTATTTAAAATTCAGTTAAGTATAGTCTCTTGCAATAGTTTTTTTATTTTTTGAAATTGCATTACAGTATAATTCCAAAATTCCTCATTAAAATTCCTCTTTTCATACTGCAGTATTTGTGAAAGGTTAAACCAGGCAACTTATCATATCTCTGACTTCAGAAATATCTGCCATAATTTGCTTCTGGAAAATTAGCAACATTATGCATAAATATTTACTCTAATACATTTATATTTAGCATAGAGTGGAAAAATCTTTCAGGAGACAATGTCTAGGAAATAAAAATATTGTGTAATATAAATAAAAATATTTTCTTATTTAATCATATAATATAGGAGAAGGAAAATGCATTCGACATTCAATTACTCACCAAGCATCATGATTTCTTTCAATTGTATATTTCTGAACTCTCCACATCTCTCCACATCCCCCACCAAGTTTAGGCCATCTGATTATTTCTTTCCGGATTACCATGTTAGACTCACAACAGTATCATCATCACCCATGCCCCCAAATCTCTTCTTCACACTGAATTTTGAGTTATTTGTTTTATTGTAATCAGATTGACCCTGGTCAACACACTTTAACAGCTCTTCCCATTGCCTTCATGTTGATACATACATTTATAATTTGGCTTTTGGGATAAGTATTGACTATCAACTAGTTCAGAATATAAGACCAAATGTTTAACAGTTAGGCAGGTTCTGGTAGGGATACCATATTCTTATGAAAGGTGAGGAATGTAAGAAGGAAATGTGCCCCAATAGAAGGCTACCCAAAATGCAGTGGACCTAGGGACAGCTAACAACGAGGTTCAGTTCATTCAAGTAACTTGAATCAACTGTAAGTGTACAGAGAAGCCTCCAAAATGTCATCACTTATATCATAGCTCCAAAACTTAGCCAAAAATTCTTTTAAGTAAACTTTACCTAAATCCCTCCCTCAACCTTAAAGAATGGTAGTAAAGACACTAAGGAATGTTTAAGTATGATTAATGCAAATTTTATTGTATCCTTCAAGTCAAAATAAAAACACTAAATAACTGATTTTAGTGGTCTTTAAACTCTTTTTCTCTCATGCTAATGTATCCTCTACCTTTTTAAAGTTTGTCTTAAAATATTATATTTATTTAGATTCAAAAAGTAAAATTTCTGGTGAATTTTAAATATTGACACTTTAAATAAAATGGTTGCATCACACTTCATGCAATATCTAAAATCCATAGAAATGTGATATTCACTGTCATCTGTTCAAAAAAAATTATATTGTTAATTTTATTTCTTAAATTTTTATTTCTATTCCACCTCCTCCACATCATCTTACTGTAACATATGTTTATACTTGAAAATGTTTTTACTCTACAACATGCAATAAAATTATGTATATAAAATATGTGTGTAATATATATATTACAACTGTAAGTTTCCAAATGTTAAAAAGTTTCTTTTGGATTGAATTACCTTAACGATTATTACAGGTACACGGTGGCTTAAAAATAAGATGGGATAGCACATATTGTGATAAATAATTACTAAATATAAACTAATCATTTACTGGAAATGCATCTCTTTATGAGACAGATAGACACATTTTTTCAATTAGTTTGTTAATCAATGGATGAAATTACTTATTGATAGAATAAAATAAGAATTATCATCAGTTTTATTTATTCTTTTCAAAATAGGAGCACTGAGGAAGTTGATAACACATGTTGACAGAAATGGAAGATATTTTGTTATATCAGTCATTGTTTGTGTTATTTTTTTAATATCCTACTAAATATACGGCAAAGCTACATTTTGATTTTATATCAAAATTTATTTTTTATTATCTATAAACTGACCAATCCATTAGGTCCTATTCCAGTATTTTTATGAAAAGGAAAAGTAGGAACCACCTGACATGCCAAAGGTTTTGTGGCTCATTCATTAGTTGGCTTATTAATACCAATACTTTAAAATGTCTCTGTGTCTGGCACTCTTTAGTTTTTCTCATTCTGGCAAAATGTTCTAAAATAATACTGGGGATCAAGGGATCAGAAAGATAAATATGCCTTTCATTTGCGAAGTGGGTGGAGGGTAATGTGGGCTAAGAGAACTCGCTTGCAAAGTACTTCCTTAGGCAGATCAATTTTTGAAGGCCCCATGTGGAAGTTGGAAATCTGGGGTTGAAAACCAAATTACTATCCCCGTGGGGAACTGTGAAAAGAAGGCAGTGGTCTGGTGGTGTAATCATTTTAATGACCTCAGATCTTTCCATGAAAACAGAGCAATGAGAACAACAAACTAAAAAACCTATGGATACCTACAGCAAAATTAGGTGACAAGTTGTCCCTATGGACCCCAAGATACAAGTGGGTTAAGACAATCCACTCACAGCTTCAAGAATTGCAGGAGATCAACAGCTGCTTGAGAAAACTAAAGGGAATCATCGTGATCTGAGAACAGGAGAACCCCAAACTGACAATATACAATACCTGGGAAGTGTGTCAGGTCAACATGAAAACAGTAGATGAAACTAGGGGAGTTTCACAATTTCTAACTGGGGAGCTTATGCGAGAGGGCCATTGCAAAGTCTGAAGAACTGGAGCAGTCTCTACCCTATATACTCTTTAAAAAAGCAGACAGGGCTTCCCTGGTGGCGCAGTGGTTGAGAGTCCGCCTGCCGATGCAGGGGACACGGGTTTGTGCCCCAGTCCAGGAAGGTCCCACATGCCGCGGAGCGGCTGGGCCCGTGAGCCATGGCCGCTGAGCCTGCGCGTCCGGAGCCTGTGCTTTGCAGCGGGAGAGGCCACAACAGTGAGAGGCCCGCGTACCGCAAAAAAAAAAAAAAAAAAAAAAGCAGATAAGACTTCTTTTAAAAATACCCCCTCCCCTCAGAGGATAATGCTGAGAACAGGATCCACATTGAGAGGAACAGTGGCAATAAAGGCAGAGAAGGGATCCATGTAGAAGTCTGCCAGAGAACAGGACCAGGAGGTTTTGGAGAGGACAAGGCCATAATCTGGGGCACACTGCACAAATATTAAGAGTAATGAGCTCTAAAGCAGTGAAGCTAGCAAACATTTCTTTATTCACCCACTTTCCCTTCTATGTACCAAAAAAACCTAAACCCATTTAAGAATGAGCAACAAAAGAGGGTCATAGTTGAATCATATGTAGTGTTATATAAGGACAAAAGAATGAGGAATAGAATAATCTTAAATACAATGAGAATATGGTATAAATAGTGAGAACATTCTAGACATACATGCCCACTAGAGAAAAAGAAGAATCAAATTTTTCAATGTGACCAAAACAACATCAATAAAATTATAAATAACATGAAAGAGCAATGCAACCAAGAATTTTAAATATTCAGAAATATAATAATATTCAGGAAAGAATTAGAAATAAAAATCACTTCCGAATAAGCTAAAAGGAACACAAGAGTAAAAAAGTGCAACAGATGCTGCCTTAAGAGACAAGGTAAAAAGAAATAAGATGCTAAATAACCAAAAGTAATGAACAAACTGTGATGAACAGAGGAGAATGATAAAGAAGATTCAACATATTTATAAATTTACCAGTTCTTTCCACTGAAATGGCCTGGAAATAATGACCATCTCAGCACATTTCTACACACAGATTGTGGTCTTGAGCTATTCCTCACTGAGAATCCAGGACTCTGAAGAAACGGCTTATTCCAGATCTACAACAAAGATATTTTGGTATATCTAGTATATTTTGTCATACCACAGAGTAAGGAAACTATAAGAGTTTGCTAGGATTGCATCAAATGTTCTCAGTAACCAATATTAAGAAGTTTCTGCTCTCTAAATATGGGAATTTTTGAATATCAGTAGGGATAATAATTGCAGTATGTTAAAGCACACTCAATAAGTTTAAATTCATGAATTCATAATGATACTAAAAATACTAGTTTGATTAACACTGGGGAATGCTAGTGAACTAATTTATTATTTTGTAAATTGGTAAAGAAAGGGAAAATAATCTCTCATGTATCCTGACTATATCTAAATGCATAAAGTATTATGTGAGAAGTTCTCTTCATTTAAATATTCCAACTAATAGCTTAAGGAGAAATAAGAGAATATCACAATTTTGCAGCCCCAAATTAATTGATGGTTCTAGGCAATGAGCATTGGTCTGCTAGCACCTCAGGGACACCCAAATACCATGTGCTTCTTAAGGGAAGAATACCCCACCTAGGAGAACATCCTGAAAGAGAATTACATCAAACCTATTGATCCAGCTACCATTTTATAAGAAATATAGAGAACAGAGAAATGTAGCAAATCGTACCTTAAGGTGCAATCTCTAAAATCCAAAATAAAACTTCACAGGACAAATGACTTGGCTTTTTAAATAAATTATAAGAAGGAAAAAAGGAAAAAGAAATATAAAAAACAACCTACATATTAAAACACACTTAAAAAGATATATCCAATTAAAATGTCTGAGCTTCATGTGAATTATTTATCTCTTGATAAATTAGTAAAAGGAAGGGTGATTAACAGCTTAGAAACCATGTAAAATATAAAATGTTACACAAAAAAGGGTAATGACCTTTGTTCTTTTAATTCAGTAAAAAATAAAATATCTTGAATAAAAATATGTGTTATTTTAAAACAGGTTATCATGGCTTATCAAAACATTCACAAAACATATATAAACCCATATTCTGTATAAAAATTGACTGCTTTTTCAAAAAATAATATTTAGGGCTTCCCTGGTGGCGCAGTGGTTGGGAGTCCGCCTGCCGATGCAGGGGACGTGGGTTCGTGCCCCAGTCCGGGAAGATCCCACATGCCGCGGAGCGGCTGGGCCCGTGAGCCATGGCCGCTGAGCCTGCGCGTCCGGAACCTGTGCTCCGCAACGGGAGAGGCCACAACAGTGAGAGGCCCGCGTACCGCAAAAAAAAAAAAAATAATAATATTTAAAGGGAAACAAGATTAAAAAAACACAAACATACTTCTAATACATAATCAAAATGATACTGACTGCTAAACAAGATGGAGTCACAGAAGCTAAATTTGCCAACCTGAAACCACTAAAAAGCAAGAAAAATGGAAGAAACAATTGTTGTAAAGACACTGATTATCAGGCAATCCCTGAGAACACAAAAAGAGCCCTAAAAATAGCCAGTTTATTACCTGGAAGGAGTTTCAGTTCACAGGGTAGGGAGGGGAAGCAAGGAAGAAGCTGGTGGTACCCTGAGTTTGGGTGAAGCTGGGAGCGATGGGATGAGGGGTAGCTGAGGCAAAGGTACCAGAGCAGAGAGAACGCAGCAGAGGGGAACCCTGGAGGTCTGCAGAGTACTCACCAGGGTGGTGATCTGAGCATACTTGTAAGAAAACTAACCCCCAAGAGAATTAAAAGAAACACCGCCTAGGACTCACGTAAGGCCAGTAATAATTCCTATTGCCAGCTGCCAAAATGGAAGACCTCATAATTCACATTTCCATTACAAAAAGGACTCAGAATGGTTTTGACTCCATAGTCAGTAGGAAATATAGCCTTAGACTAAATGCTGCTCTGGTCTTATCTAACAAGGTTTAAAGGCTTTAAGACAAAAAAGATTAAATTATTTCCAAGTAATAAAACTACATCTCTGAACAAAGCTCAAAAATAATTTTAAAAAATGAAAATATTCAGGGCCACCCAACAAGATAAAATTGCTAATGACAGAAGTCCAGTCAAAAATTGCATGTTATGCAAACAAATAGGAACGCATGACCCATAATGAGGAGAAAAATTCATCAATTGAAACTGGCCCAGAAAGAACAAAGATGATAGAATTAGAAGTGACCAAGAGGGCTTAATGTTCCCCTCAGCCTGAGTAAAATTAGAGGGGTTTATTTGTGACTACAGGTTCTTGGCTTTCATTGTCTTAGAGTGTTTATTTTGAAAACAACAACAACAACTTGTAATTGTAAATTCTTTCCCTGCCCCTTTGAGGCATAAATCTGGCAGCCTTTTGGCAGCTTTATAACCCAGGGAGGTCCTTCTCTAGGACCTGGGAACTATCTCTTTGAAATGTAAACATTGAAGGAGATAGCACCTCTATTGCCTGGTCTCTATGGGAAGGCAGTTAGCGAACAGTGATAACCTCATCATACCGAAGAGCATTTGAAAACTCAGGAACAACCAAGGTGCTTGGTATGTGCCACTGACCAAACTTCCCCTTCCAAGTCTCCCAGTCCTCACCATTCACTCACCCCAGTAGGACTACACTGGGTGCCAATTAGCAAACAGTGGGACAACTTCAAGAGTCTTAACATACTTATAATTGGCGTCCCTGACAAAGGGATGAAGACAAATATTTAAAAAACATAATGATGAGAAATTTTCCAAATTTAATAAAAAGTATGAACACACAGATCCAAGAAATTCAACACACCCCCAAGAACAAAGATATATGCAGAGATCACAGCAACACACATTAAAATCAAATTGCTCAAAGCCAGCAATGAAGAAAGTGTTCTTTTTTTCCATCATTTATAACTACCAAATGTGCCTTAAAATATTTTTTGTATATTTTTCCAGTTTACTGAGACATAATTGACATGTAACATTGTGTAAGTTGAAGATGTACAATGTGATGATTTGATACACCTACATATTGTGAAATGTTTACAATAATAAGGTTAGTTAACACATCCTTCACTTCACATAATTACCATTTTGTTGTTGTTGTTATGGCGAAAACATTAAAGCTCTACTCTCACAGTAACTTTTGAGTTACTATGTAGTAACTCAATACAATATTATTAACTACAGTCATCACACTGTCTTCCAAAGTGGCTGTATCATTTTGCATTCTCACCAGCAATGAATGAGAATTCCTGTTGCTCCACATCCTAGCCAGCATTTGGTGTCAAGTGTTCTGGATTTTGGACACTCTCATAGGTATGTAGTGGTATTTCACCGTTGTTTTAATTTGCATTTTCCTGATGACATAGGATGTGTGAGCATCTTTTGATATGTTTATTCTCCATCTGCACATCTTTGGTGAAGTGTCTGTTCAAGTCTTTGGCCCATTTTTTAATCCAATGGCTTATCTTCTTATTGTTGAACTTTAAGAGTTCTCTGTATACTTTGGATAATGGTCTTTTATCAGATGTGTCAAATGTTTTCTCCCAGTCCTTGGCTTGTCCTTTCATTCTCTTGACATTGTCTTTAGCTGAGCAAAAGTTTTTGATTTTAGTGAAGTCTGGTTTATCAATTATTTCACTCATGGATCACACTTTTGCTCTATCCAAAATGTCATCACTATACCCAAGGTCATCCAGTTTTCTCCTATGTTATCTTCTAGAAATTTGATAATTTTATGTTTTACATTTAGATCTATGATCTGTTTTAAGCTAATTTTTGGGAAAAGTGTAAGGCCTCTGTTTAGATTCTTTTTTTTTTTTTTGGCATGTGGATGTCCAGTTGTTTCAGCACAATTTGTTGAAGACTATCTTTGCTCCATTGTATTGCTTTTGCTCCTTTGTCAAAGATTTGTTAACCCCATTTATGTGGGTCTATTTCTGGATTCTCTATTCTGTTCCATTGGTCTGTTTGTCTATTCTTTTGCCAGTGCCACACTGTGTTGATTACTGTAGCTTTATAGTAACTCTTAAAGTCAGGCAGCATCAATCCTCCAACTTGTTCTTGTCCTTCAATATTGTACCAGCTCTTCTGGGTCTTTTACCTCTCCCTATTATCCTTAGAACCAGTTTTTCAATATCTGTAAAACAACTTGCTAGGATTTTGATTGGGACTGCATTGAATCCATAGATCGAGTTGAGAAGAACTAGCATCTTGACAGAATTGAGTCTTCCTATCCATGAATAGAAGCATCTTCAAGATATATTTTTGAATGTGATACCATTTTAATTGTTGCTGTTAAGCCTTTTAAACTCCACAGAGTATTGTTCTCCAAGTATACACATACACACACACACACACACACACACACACACACACACACACACACACACACAGAGCTCCAAGTCCTTTAGCTCACAAAGAACATGAAATTATAGAATATCATAGTTCTTGGGGAGGAAAAACATGTTTCAGATTTTTACTTTTAGAAAAATAGGGTTTTTAAAGGATTAGCATGGTTTAATTCTTAATTAAATATTGCCTGAAGCTGCACATAATTACCATAGTATAAAACTAGGAAAATCAAATATTCATGTTTGAATATATTTTTTTTAGAGCTAACGTATGTGATTTAACTTCACCAAGTGAAAAAAGAGTGCCAACTTAGGTAATAATAAGAAAATATCTTACATTTCTGCAAAGCTTTAGAAATTGAAATGTTTTTCTTTGTTTTCTTTGTTTTCCTACTTAGTCTTGGTCTCTTGATGACCTGTACTTCTGTCAAAATCAAAATTTTCATTTAAGAAAAGTAATATAATTTTAAAATGTTTACATCTTGCTTCAGACATGAATAAAACAGCTAAATGTTAATATATTTTCTTATGGGAAACAGAAAATTATGCCTCCTAATAGTTTTTTCTAAATGAGGTTGCCATAAAAAAATTCAACATGTTTATGTTCTTGAGTTGTAACAGGAAGAATTGGTAGAAAGGCAGATTATAGAAACTCTATTCAAAAACCTATGTAAGTTGAAAGAAGCCAGTCATAAATTTCCATTTATATGAAATGCCCAGCATAGGTAAATCTACAGTATTACATTAGATTAGTAATTAACTAAAGCTGTGGGGATTGGAGGGAAATAAGGAGTCACTGCTAATGGATCTAGTGTTTCTTTCTGGACTGATGAAATATTCTAAAGTTGATTATGGTGACAGTTGCACAACTCTATGAATATATTTTAAAAACACCAAATTATATGCTTTACAATGAGTTGTATGGTATGTGAATTATATCTCAATAAGTCTATTAAAATACGTAAAAAGCAAAGATTATTTTAGTCAAAAGATTTATAGCAATTACGCCTTCTAATTTAATTTTAAAATCACAAAGAGCTTCTGTTAGAAGCATACTTAATCAAATTAAGTATGAAACACAATACGAGTTTTCATCTCTTAATTTGTCTCATTGGCACCCCTATTTTATGAAGAATCAAAAAGCCTCATCACCCACTTCTCTGTGTATTTCATAATTAAACATTGAGAATGTAATTCAAAATGAATTCGAACATTTCACAATTAAACTCTCTCTGTCAATATTAAAATGGCACTTGAACTTATGCATATGATGCTGTTGGTAATGTAATTAAGTTACTCTTGGAAACATTCCATTTTACATGATTTTTCACTAATTTGGTGACTTGAAATTTGTTAATACATTCTTACTCTCCCCTAACATATGGCGTTTTGAAATCATTGGAGACTGGAGCCTGACCTGTACAAATCTTTCCCACAACCAAATAGTTGATAAAATCACTTTTCTTCTTTGGGATTTTATGCTTTTTTGTGCAAACAATGCAATGTCTAGAATCAGCTAAAGAGCTAAAGCCATCTAAATAGTGAAAAAAAAGTCAGAACAATGGAAAATAGGCCAAAGAAATCATAAAATATGTAAAGTATATATTTCACTTTATAATTGATGTTACTAACTAGGAGTACATGCAGTGCTTCCAATGCCAATTGCACAACTGGCAAAGAGAGAAAAATCATTGAGTGGAAATAAACCAGGACTTGCAGCAAGCAGATATGGTCAAGTTATGACTTTTTCAGTAAAGTTGGTGTATTAAGGTTCTTTAGAGAAACAGACTAAGACACACACACACACACACACACACACACACATATATATACACACACACATATTCCCAAGATCTACAGTCGGCAAGCTGAAGACCAAGGAGAGCCAGTGGTGAAAGCTCCAGTCCAAGTTAAAAGACCTGAGAACCAGAAGGGCTCATGGTAGAGCTCCCACCTGAGTCAACATGTTCCAGATCCAGGAAAAGCTGATGTTTCAGTTCAAGTCCAAAACCAGGGCAAAACTGATGCCCTAGGTCAGAGACAGTTGGGCAGAACGAATTCCCTCTTATATGCACGAGAGTTGGACTTTTTGTTTATTCAGGCCTTCAGTTGATTAGATGAGGCCCACCCACATTAGGAAGGGCAATGTGCTTTACTCAGTCTACTCATTCAAATGCTAATCTCATGCCAAAACACCCTCACAGACACACCCAGAATAATGTTTGACCAGATATCTGGGCACTTGGTGGTGGCCAAGTCAAGTTGATCTTTAACATAAAATGGTCACAACTGGTTTTGGGGATTTCCACAGTCCCCCGCTCCCCTCCCCAGGTGATGTTTTAGAGCAGCAGATATCAATTTAAGGTGCACACCAGGATAACAAGCTTCTAAAAACACAGATATGTAATCGGTACTCCTAACCAATTAAATCAAAATCTTTCAAGAGACAGCTGGACAGATATATTTTTAAAAATTATTTTCAGTTGAATCTAATGGATTCTGCTAATTCAGTACAACTGCATTAAAAGATTATTTACCATTTTTTATAATATCCAGATTACCCATGTGAGAACTCTCATGAGATTTCATCAGCAACTCATTTTGTATATATCAGAAGATGTTTAATGTGAATATAGAATTATATCTTCGACCGCCTTTGATCGTAACCTCAGAACTATATTACAAAGGAAAATTTCCTCAAGTGATAATTATACATTCTAAAGTGCATTTCAAAGAATACTCTTTGTTCTTGTGTGTCACCTGTGCCTTTTCAGTTCTCCCATATGATACCTCTAAAAATACCAGCTGCCGGGGACCAGCCCCAGCTGGACAGGTTTCACCCAAAGGGGAGACGGAGTCGGCGTGGACAGAGCACAAGACACCTCAGAGGATGCAAGGATCTGCCAAATTTATTCTCATGATTCTGAAGTATTTATACTGTACAGCAATCTCATTTTCAATCTTAAAAGCTTCATTCCCATGCCAAGAATCCCATACATAAATCATAAAACAAAAGTAATTTGCATCAGCAGGTTAAACAAGTTAAGTAAACTTCTTATTGCCTCCAGTCTCTTTCATCCCTTGTGGTTATTTACATCTTGGTCACATCTAGGTCAGGAACTCTGTCTGCGGTTTCCTCATTCTTTTCAGAAAATCAAGGTGTTCTTGTACCTGCACATTCTGCTCAATCAAACCATAAACTTAAGCATATTATTCTATTAACAATTAAAAGCAGTAATACAACATTTCATCCACAGGTTTTCTAACCCTATCATTATAATCCAAACAATATACATTGTTTTTTATACTTCTAGGAGGCCATGGGAACGGACATTGTACCATAAACTTATTGAATGAACCCACTGTTGCATAAAACCTCCTCGCCACCATACCCAGGTATTTCCCAACATATTTATAACTCCCCTAGGGGTCATTACTCTTTCAGTTTTTCTTTTAAAGTAAATTCTTGCCACACATATGTTCCCACCATTGTATTTCCCCGAGTCCAATGCCCTGGCCTGGGAAAGGAAATTTCAGGTGTAATCATTAAAGAATCAGGAGTAGTTACAATCTTTTTTGGCTTTTACCCTAAATCAGGATCTTTCCTTAATCCCTGCATTGAAACTATAAATGTTTCCCAACACTAATAGCAATCCTATAAAAATTACCTTAGGCAAAAGCAGGGGAGAACAGGGGGAACCACACAGAGGAGAGCTTTGCTTCTCCATATTTGTACCTGACAGTACCAGCTTTGCTTGGCACTATGGGTCTCGTCCGTGCTGAGACTCAAAGGCACTTCCTATACGGCTCCCGACAACCAGCTAAAGGAGCCTTCTGTCTTTATGATTTCTTAACTCTCTTTAAAACTTCTGGTACTAATTAGGATGCACCACGGCCCT
This sequence comes from Globicephala melas, assembly GCF_963455315.2. Lineage (NCBI taxonomy): Eukaryota > Metazoa > Chordata > Mammalia > Artiodactyla > Delphinidae > Globicephala > Globicephala melas. The sequence goes on along the minus strand of NC_083326.1, from coordinate 21,654,903 downwards.
AAAGAGGAGACAGTGATGCCCTGAGTCTCCACCACATCCATAACCCTTTCTCAACAGAGCAGCTACACTCAGTTCCTCCCACATAACTTGCCATACTTTGAGATGTGATCCTGGGCACAAATGCTGCTGTCTAGAAGGTGGTCAGTGACCCATAAAATAACCTAAGACAGGAACTCATTTCACCAGGGGGTAATAATTAAATGAAAAGAGACTGAAAACCACATAAAGCCCTGCACATAGAAGTTCACAGCAGCCTTATCCATAACTGCTAAAACTTGAAAGCAACCAAGATGTCCCTCAGCAGGTAGCTGGATAAACTGTGATACATCCACTCAATGGAATATTACTTAGCCCTAAAAAGAAAGGAGCTATCAAGTTGTGAAAAGACATGGAGGAACGCATATCACTAAGTGAAAGAAGCCAGTCTTAAGAAGTTACATACTGTATGATGCCAACTATATGACATTCTGAAAAGGCAAATCTATGGAGACAAGAAAATATCAGTGGTTGCCAGGTGTTGAAGGAGGTGGGGCAAGGAAGGATGAATATGTGGAACACAGAGGATTGGGGGGACAGTAAAAACACTACGTATGATACCATAATGGTGGAAATATATCATCATACATTTGTCTAAACCCACAGAATGTACCCTAAGGTACATTCACACCGAGTGAACCCTAAGGTAAATGGTGGACTTTGGGTGATTATGATGTGTCAGCATAGGTTCATCCTTGGTAAAAAATGTACCATTCTGTTGAGGGATGTTGACAACTGGAGAGGCTTGTATGTGCAGGGACAGGAGGTATAGGGGAAATCTGCACTTCGGAGAGCAGTATAGAGTTTCCTCCAAAAATTAAAAATATAAGTACCATGTGATCCAGCAATCCCACTTCTGGGTATATAACCAAAATAATTGAAATCAGGATCTCTAAGAGATACCTGCAACCTCACATTTACTGCGTCATTATTCACAACAGCCAAGATATGGAACCCAAATTGACAGATGAATGAATACAGAAAATGAGGTATATACGTACAATGGAATATCATTCAGCCTTAAAAGTAAGGAAATCCTGCCATTTGCAACAACACGGATGAACCTAGAGGAAATTATGCTAAGTAAAATAAATCAGTAACAAAAAGACAAATATGGCATGATGCCACTTATATGAGGTATTTCTAAAATAGTCAAATTTACACAAGCAGAGAATAGAATGGTGGTTACCAGGGGTTGGGGTTGGGGGAGGGCAAAATGGGGAGTTGTTTTTAAATGAATACAAAGTTTCTGTTGTGTGAGATGAATAAGTTTTAGAGATCTGTTGTACAACATAGTACTTTAGTTAACAATATAGTATTGTGTCCTTTAAAATATTGGGTCGGCCAAAAAGTTCCTTTGTTTTTTAAGTAAACATAAAAGACATATTTTTCATTTTCACCAAGAACTTTATTGAACAACATATTCATCCTTTTCTTCCACTACCTTCTGCAATTTTTCAGGCAACTTCATAATTCCATCTTCCCAAAACATTTTATTTTTTTGAGCAAAGAACTGTTCTAGGTGCCTTTTACAGTCTTCCAGGGAATTGAAATGTTTTCTATTAAGAGAATTTTGTAAAGACTGAAATAAATGGAAATCCAAAGGTGCAATGTGTGGTGAATACGGCGGATGAATCAGAACTTCCCAGCCAAGCTGTAACAGCTTTTGCCTGGTCATCAAAGAAACACGCAGTCTTGCATTATTCTGATGTAAGATTATGCATTTTCTGTTGACTAATTCTGGACACTTTTCAACGAGTGCTGCTTTCAGTTGGTCTAACTGCCAGCAGTACTTGTTGGAATTAATCATTTGATTTTCTGGAAGGATCTCATAATAGAGGACTCCCTTCCAATTCCACCACATACACAACATCACCTTCTTTGGATGAAGACCGGCCTTTGGTGTGGTTGGTGGTGGTTCATTTCACTTGCCCCACAATCTCTTCCATTCCACATTGTTGTACAGTATCCACTTTTCGTTGCCCATCACAATTTGTTTTAAAAACAGAACTTTTTCATTACATTTTGGTAGAGGATTGCATGCGGAAATACGGTCAAGAAGGTTTTTTTCACTTAACTTATGTAGAACCCAAACATCAAAGCAATTAAAATAACCATTTGCACCAATAGCTGGTGCAAATGATTTTCAAAACTTGACTTGGATATTTTGAGTATGTTGGCTATCTCCACGTGGTATAACGTTGACTGTTCTCAATTAATGTCTCGATTTGATCACCATCAACTTCAACTCGTCTACTGGACCGCAGAGCATCATCCAGTGAGAAATCTCCAGTATGAAACTTCAAAAACCACTTTTGACACGTTCGATCACAGCACCTTCTCCATACACTGCACAAATCTTTTTTTGCGTTTCAGTTGTGTTTTTACCTTTCTTGAAATAATAAAGCATAATATGCCGAAAATATTGCTGTTTTCTTCCATCTTCAATATTAAAATGGCTACACAAAAATTCACCAGCTTTGATTAGTTTTTTGTTTGTTTGGGTTTTTTTGATTAGTTTTTTTTTAAATGCACGCTGATATGACAGCTGTCTCAATACAATCTAACAAAATTGTTTCGAATGAAGTTAAAGACAAAAAGCACTACTAGAGCCATCTTATGAAAAAAAAAAAGAAACGAACGAGTTTTTTAGCCAACCCAAAATATTAAGAGGATAGATCTCATGTGAAGTGTTCTTACCACAAACAAGCACACACACACACATACACATAAGAACACAAGAAAAATGCTGGAGGTGATGTATATACTTAGTGCCTCGGTGTGATGGTGGTACCATGGATGTATGCATATATATGTCCAAACTCATCAAAATGCATACACTGTGCTCAATTTTTTGTATATCATTTATACCTCAGTAAAGCTAAACAAAATCATTAGAAACACTTGGAACGCCCCACCAGCAAAAAAAAAAGTCCCCCTCTAAATCCCCTGCAGTCATGTACACACCTCTGGTGTCAGTGCATGGCAGGGCTAAGATGAGCAGAGTGCCTTGATTCAATCTCCTTTTCAACATGAAAACTGCTCCTGCAGGTAAAAATCCTCATGCTATTTACTAAAAGGAAGATCCTTATCTTCAGAATGGTCTTAACTGAATATCCCTGCATAGGGATTTCTTATAGGAAAAGATAAAACCAGAATCTTTGGATGTATGAGGCATGCATCAGTGGAAAGTGTCCTGTCAGCTGGAATAGAAAATAAAGATGTTTTGCAGACTGAATGTCCTCTCTATGTGAGACCATTGTCACTGTGTCACTCCTTTAGGGACATTATCTTTTCAACCTACTTTTAACATCGTTCTCAAACTATTAATTTGTATAGATTAATTAAATACCAGCTGACTCCTTTGTACTGTATTTTAAATTTTAAAATAGTGTTGGTTAACTTAAACAGATGCTAAAACATCTGATTTCAACCTATCTTTTCCTTTATCATTTTATGTTTCTACAAGTAAAGTAGATCCTGAAGAGCCTAATTTTCTTTCATAATACTTACAATAGCCTTAGAGTTAAGGAAGCCATCTCGGTGCTCTGCGGGTTACCTTGGTGATGTCTATGAATTATCCACTAGTAGTTCAATTAATTCTGACTTATGTAATTTAGTGCTTACATTATTCTTAATTACATTTGTTTAAAAAGGTCTTGAAGGCACTTGTATGAGCAAAGTGGTGTCCCATAGGCTTCATTGTTCTTATACATTTATAGAATTCTAATATGGTATTTTATCAGCCTCACTCTTTGTCCTGATAAGCTAATTTATATCTGGCAAAGAACAAGCTAAACAGATTTTCATGATGGATAGGATGTTAGGGGCGAAGGTTCACTCCAGTGCCCTGGAAAATCTAAAATCTTCAGGGATGTAGAGCAGTAGCCTCATCAGGTAATAAAAGGCTTGACATGCACACACGGCTTTATTTAAATTAAAATGCCTTTCCGTGAAAAAAAACTTGAAAGAAATAACTAGCAAAACAAAACAAAAAAGAAAAACTAGGATCTCAACTATTCTCCTTACACTATAGCCATAGCCACCATTCAGGAATACAAGCATATAGAGCTAGATAAAAAAGCTTTGGTCTTCACAAATCATAACCACGTTTGATCAGCACTGCATAGAGGGAAATGAATAAAGCAGACATGACGTATATTATCATGAAATTCAGAGTTCAGTGGGAAAGACAAATAGAAAGTAAACCAAAAAATAATTGCAGTTGATAAGGTCTTTTAAAAATCTTGTACATTTCTCCGAGGGAAAATAGTAAAGGAAGTTTTTTCGGGAATAAAACCATTCCCTTTTATAAAGTGACATGTAAACTGAAGTTAATGGCAAGATGTGACTGATGGATGGGAGGTGAAAGGGTTGTTGTGTGACTGTTTCGATGAAAAAAAACAGCCTGAAACAGAAAATATAAACATAAACACAAACACACACACACACACATATATAAGGCAATGAGTACTCGCTTGTGAATAAGTGAAACAATGTACAGCACTCCTGGCCGGGTCCATACAAACCGTCCTCACATGACCCCCACCCCCATTCTCTCCTGTGTCTAATCTCTGGTCTGATGCAGACTGTCCAGCTAAATGACCTCTGAGAGCTCAGGGCACAGCAGAGTCAGTGACAGAAGGAGAAGGCTGGACTCCAAACACAGGTAGGGAACGTATATGCATCAAAAATAGTTCACTGCTGGGTACTGTCTGCTGGAATTTGGGGCATTGCCTTTTAGAGCAGTTGGAGTGGAAAGAGGGGTATTATTACCGGGCACCCACTACACTGTCAACATCAGGTGGCTTAGCCAGCTGGACCTGGATAGCGGGAAGTCACTGAAGTGCTTTTATGATCCAGTTTACGTTTTGAGAGCTATCACCCTGCTTGCTGGGTGGACAAGTGAATAGGTCAACAGTGCTGGGCAAGGGACACAGAGGAGAGGGCAAGAGGAGGAGACAGGATGGCTCCACCTGGGTGAGGGGAGGGGAGGAGTTAGAACTGACAACAGACATTAATGTTCTGGGTCATTTCTAGGGAGTATTTCCTTTAAGCTACAAAAATAGCAATATGAGACAGCTTTGAAATTAGCTTCGAGCTAACAACTGTACTCATACTCTACCATATACCTATTTCAATTAAGTATCTTCAAGGACCCTCTCTTTATGTGAGCAGAGTAGCTCCCACTTGACACAACCTTTTTTAAAGTGAAGGTGTCAGTATAGAATTTTAGCTACAGATAACTCATAATTCTAACCTTCTATTTCCCTCAAATTAGAAAGGTGTTTTGAGGTGTTTCAGATAAGGCTTCAATGTCAGCTATTAGTACCATAAAGAGGTCCCATGAAGCCTGTGTCTCCCTAAGTACTTCATACAAATATTTATAAAATATTTATAAAATATTCGTAAAGGAACACTGTAAATTTTAAACTACTAGAAATGTCGCTATTACCACAAAAAGGTAAAAGATTTCTAAATAAAATCCTTAAAAAGATACCAGGTAAAAACGCAAAATTTTCAAAGGAAGATTAAAAAGTTACAATTTCATTTTTTTAGCTTGAGACCAATTTTAAAATGCTAGCAGTTTTCTCCACATATGGTAAAAAAAAATCTTCCATTATGAAAAGAATCAGTCATTTATTGTTAAAGCAAGGTACCATACTTATTTGTAATCAATGTTACTTATCTGAATATTTGATTCTCTAGATCATGAGATTTCATAAAACTTGTCATTACAGCACTCTTGGAATTCATAATCTAATTCCAAATTAGTATTTACAGACGTGCAGAGGAAAAGCTGACTAAGTATTAGATTCAGCATGGGAACAGCATTTTGAATATAACCATCTCCGCCGCTCATCATCTTGGTTGCATTTTAAATACTTATTCGATTTTACAATTAAATTCTCATATTTACTCTTCTCTAAATGTCAGTAATTTAAGAAAGATCTCCCTCTAAAGCACACCAGACTTCCAAATACATTTTTAAAAATTCTGGTCTATTAAGCACATCTGTTTCCAGCTCTAAAAATTGCTAAATTTTCCAGCAGCCAGTTTTTAGCCAGGCATGTATTTGTTTGTAAGTTTCATGCATCTAAAAAAGAATTACACGGTATTCAAAAATTTTCATAGATGAAGAGCTACAGTGAAAGAAAAGGTCATTTATCAGAATTGTTGAGAAGTGGAATAAGAAAGGAGAATTCATGTGAAGGTCCAGAGGATGTATCATAATAACTTTTTCTGATTGTCAATCAACTTATGGGAATTTAAAATATTTTACACTTTAATTACTGTACAATGACCTTTCTAAATGTACCGTAAGATTATTGTTCTCTTATAATCTATTATAAAACAATTAAACAAAGAATATATAAAAATTACATGCGACTATTTTTATTTATTGTCTAAAAAATTTTTTAAACATTCCAAAATGTTTTATAAAAATAACTTAAATATATGTTTATGCCACATGACTTCCAAAGGCTCTATGAATATCATAAACCCCCTTTAGGAAGTGGAAAGAAATATTTTTTAAAAATAATCCCATATAAATAATTCAAACATTTTTTAAATCTCTGTTAAATTAACTTTCCATCATCTACAATAAAAACTCTTCCTTTCATTCATTGTCACTTTTCTTCAAAGTTCAAAGTTGTAGTTCATCTAACTGAAACATACATTCAAAAGTTTAAATATTTAAACAAATTTTCCGTAACAGTCTTGAAGTTTCCTTTGTTCCAAAAGCCCTATTATTATTATTTTATTTATTTATTATTATTTTATTTATTTATTTATTTATGGTACGCGGGCCTCTCACTGTTGTGGCCTCTCCCGTTGCGGAGCACAGGCTCTGGACGCGCAGGCTCAGCACGCGCAGGCTCAGCACGCGCAGGCTCAGCAGCCATGGCTCACGGGCCCAGCCGCTCTGCAGCATGTGGGATCTTCCCCAACAGGGGCACGAACCCGTGTCCCCTGAAGGGGCAGGCGGACTCTCAACCACTGCGCCACCAGGGAAGCCCCTAAAAGCCCTATCATTTTATCTAGTAGAAGGGTCACATATGTATTAATATATACTTCTGTATGGGTGTCAAAATATAGACGCAATTTACACTGTAAAATGCTATGTTGATTTTATTTTTTCTCACCTATAAAGCTTTCTTAAGCAATTTAAAGTAGACATTTTCCAATTTGATACTCCAAAATATCATCTTTGAATAGAAAACATTAAACATTTTAAAATATACATATCATTTTGTAAACCAACTGAAAACCACGACTTTTTTCAAAAGCAGCTGCTTTCAAAATGTTAAATTGATGTTATCAAGTCTGCACTGCCCATTAGTGGCAAGAGATTGTAAATGCATGATTTTAATTAAATTGAAGACCAGTTCTATCTTAAATATTAGTTTTCTCGATCAAATTAAAACTCGTTATAAGACAAACACACCTACACTGTAAGCATAACACGGTTTTTGTGTTATGAGATATTGTTCCTGTAGAACATTAATTTACTGTCAGTGCTCACACCCAGAGACCACGTTCAGTTAGGTACCTGTGAATATAAATATGATGAATCCATCACAAATGCATGTGTGTGTTCACGCATACACTACATACATGCCCACAGTGTAAGCTGGAAACAAAAACACTCTGACAATATAACATGAACTTATAAAGCAGAAATAAACTTTATCTAGCTTGTTAGCTTTGTTTAAATTACCCCTCATTGAGAAATATTCCCAAACTAACCTTCTGTGGTTCTCACTGAAATTACCTTCTGTTAATAAATGATTTTTAGGCAGGAGATATTTGTTTAAGGGTATTAGGAAACTCTCTCCCTCTTTTCATTTGCTGACTTTGTTTCTTGTATGTTTTCAATGTAGATGTCATTTTTCAATTCTAGCTATGGAATGGAGAGAATATAAGGTGAAAGGAGAGGGGAAGCAGCTCCCTTTGAGCAAAATACTCAACAGTTTCTTAAAGCTGAGGAACAGCTTCTTTTTCTTTTGGCCTGTGCTGTGGGCCATGCAGGATCTTAGTTCCCCGACCAGGGATCAAACCTGTGTCCCTGAAGTCTAAGCATGGAGACTTAACCACTGGACTGCCAGGGAAGTTCCCCCCACCCCTTTTCTTGGAAAACATTCTTTTATTTTTATTTTATTTATTTATATGTTTGGCTGTGCCACAGGGCATGCAGGATCTCAGTTCTTCAACCAGGGATCCAACCCATGTCTCCTGCAATGGAAGCATAGAGTCTTAACCACTGGACCGCCAGGGAAGTCCCTCCCTCTTTTCAAATCTCAGTGGTCTGCAGGGTTGACATAGTCGACTAGTTCTGAACCTCTGCATGATGATTACTATGCTCTATGAACATCAGGATGCCTGCATGTGACCCATAAATAAGGCAAGTGCTGGCAACTAAGGTTCTTGAATATTCCCTCATGGGATTTCTGCAAACTTGAGTCAATGACTCTACACTTTATCACTTGCTGGAAACAAAGCTGAAACAACGTTCGTATGGAATTTCATAAACAAAGAGGAATACTGCTTGCCACTTTTTAAACAACTGATGGAGGAGTGCTTTAGACTAAGGCATGATTACATAACTGATTTCGATATGCAGCTTCTTTCGACAGCTGTCAACACATGTACAGTTTGTATGTGTGTATATATATATATATGTATGTATGTAGCACACAGACGAACTAAATGCTAACTCATTGGGGAGCATTTAGCTTGCCATTATTTTTGCTCAGTATTTTTCTTTGATTTGCTTTGCTCATTATTCTATCCCACATACTTACCTAGCATAGTGCTTTAGTACACAAAATACACACAATTAATATTATTTAAATAATGAATATTAATAAATCATGGAGAGTGTTCATGACAGCATTTTATTGATGAAAATGCAAAGGAAATGTATAAAGGCTAATGGCTGATTCTGAGTAACTATAATGCCAATGTGAAAAGAACCTAAATACACTTAAGATAAATTAATATTTTCAGAATGCTTTATAAAAGAGTAAGATAAAGTTGTTTATTATAGATGTTATGATATGATGGCATCTTAGGCTCTCCGTCCCCTCACATGTGCCTGGAATGGAGAGCTAATTGTGTCATGTGGGTGATCATTAAAAATATGTGTTATTTAGAACAAGATTTCTTATGGCTTGAGTTTGACTGAGTCCACTATTAATATGTGAGTTCAAATATTCCTTTTATAGAGGGAATTCAATCTTTTAACCTCCTTTCCTCTTGTCTACTCAGTCTTCTGCCCACCAGGTTACACATTGAAACAGAGAAAACAGTCAGTTGCTTCCTTTCCATCACACGTCTCCCTACCTCTTTCAGACTTTTTGCCTTTGATTCTTTCAGTTCTTCATACTTCCATTTCCACACAGACAAAGCTGACTCCAGCCGTTCTATTTCTTTTTCCAAAGATAAGCGCATTCTAAATAGAGAATTAAAAGCAAAATAGACTTACAATTTTAAAATAATTTTAGGAATGCATTCAATTTTAGACTTTCCATTTTCCTAATTTTTTATATTCGTATAGGATCACTGTCATGACAGAAAACTTTTTTCAGCTTATTAAAAATATTGAATAAAAGTTGGTTTACAGTAGTTTAAACACATTTAATTCGGCTTTGCCAGTATTAAAATAATTGACTTTCTGCCTGCTGTCTCCTGAATTATTCATTCATTTCTTTCAATGCTTCTTATTCATATTGTTTCCTTACATAGGAGGATATATATATGTTTCTAATTTTAACGTGGTTTTTATCCAACTTCATATCGTGCCTGTATATGAATGAAGAATTCTTTGATATGACAGAGAATACCAAGGAGCCCACATAACCATTTAAGAAATCAGTCATTTATTGGAGATATAAAAATACTTTTTAAATATCTACAATTCTGTTTTAATAAAGCAGTTTCACTGGGATCTCTATTTAAATTATTTAAAATAATTGAAATTAATTTCTCTATTTGTAGAATAAGTGACAGAACTTGGATGAAAATCTTTAATCCTTTAATATCTCATCACTGATTTATTTTTTCCATGCCCACACATCTATTAGAGTGAGTCACTGAAAATAATTGTTTATTTCTGGTGGTAACTAGCATATATCCACCTTTGCAAATGGTCAGTCCTCATCTCTGTGGTAGATTATTGTTAAAAATACTCATTCTCTTTCCTCTCCTTCCATGGACAGAGTTGCTTTTCCCATCCCTGGATTCTAGGCTTTGACAATGCGATATTATCTGATGTGACAGATTACAGAAATTTGAAAAGAATTTGTGTGATTAGGCTTCTTTTATCCCTCAGCCTTCACTGTGAAAAGAGTCTCCCCCTACCCCCCGCGGGAACTGCTGTCCCCAAATAAACATATGAAGCAGATCTGAGCTCAACCTTACCAAGGAGCCAAGCCCAGCTGGTCCAGTGGAGGTCAGCTGACCTTGCATCCAGCCAGGCAAAATACTTTGTTGTCTTAAGCTACTGAATTATTATTATTATTTTATGCAGCAAAAGATAGCTGATACAGGAAATGATACTTAAAAGGGGATGCTGCAACAACAAAAATGAAAAATATGTAGACCTAATTTAGGGGTCATGTGGTGGACAGGGGCTGGAAAGAAAACATAACAAGCCAGAAAAATAGTGATACATGTTATTTAGTGGTGAAACACAAGATGAAATTGTCACTTGCTGTGCCTTGGACATAGAACATGTGCCTGACATTACCAATGGGATGCTATTGGGCACGATGTGGCCAAAGACTTAAAAAGTGTTTGTGTAACTGGGCTTACTCACTTACATTTTGGCCATGACTATGAGAAATACATACCTGTGCAGGCCCACTGCTCCCAGGGGAAGATAAGAGCCATGAATCACAGCTGAGTTTTCCCTGCAGAGCCCTGTCCAGATTAACCAACCTCCAGTGGCTCACAGACTCCAACTAAATAACTTCTGATTGTTACATGCCTCTACGATTCTGTAGTTGTTAGTTACAGTCTTACTGTATTTATAATTAGCTAATACACACACAGATCTATTTCAGTGATAACGCTGCTAGAAAGATCTTGGGACATATTCACAGAGCTAGAAGATGCGTCCAGAATCAAAATTGAATGCCATTTCCTTATTTATAAGAAATATGAATCTTCTAGGTAGCAATAGTGTGAAAAGAATTCAGAATAGAATTAGGCCATAAATATATTAGTTTAATCCAATCGATGCATAAGCAGCCCATTAAGGGGTTACATAATAATATTTGCATGAATCAAGCCATAAAATTGAAAGAGGATAATAAAAGAATTTGTTACAGCTTAACTTCACCTCAAAAGACTTAAGTTGCAAAAGACACCAGCACTATTTATAGGACTCTAATTTGGAATCCCTTATTAACACAGTACGTATATTACAATGAACAAAGAAAAAGGCTCAGTAGGTTCTTCAGAACACTCCTACGGATGTCCACAGGTCCAGATTAACAACTGCAGCCAAAAATTCTGATAGATAAGTAAATTTAGCCAGCTGGTGACACCCCAGTTGCTTACCATGATACGATATTTGCTCTTAGTGACTGTGTTTGAGATTCTAAGAATAGGATTAAATATAGAAATTGGGAACAAATTGCCAAATAGTAACATTTTGTGTTAAATAGAGAAAAAATACATAAAAGCCATTGTATATTAAAATATGTTATGCATTTGGCATTCAGGTTTTAAAGTTTTGGATAAGGTATTTTTGAATATTTAAAAGAAATTGAGTATTGACTTTAACCTGTAAATTTAAGTTGAAAAATATAATAAAATTGTATTGTTTGTGACTTCATTGAAATACTTAAGAATCACCATATTTATAATTTTAATTTATTAGAATTACATGAGTAGAACATGACAATGTTTTCATCAGTGAAAGGACTATCTTAAATTAATAAAATAATTTTATTAAAGGATATTGATCAAATACATTTGTGTAATGAAGCATACATTGAGAACATTTTCTCAAAATTAATTTTGAGAATTATTTATAAATAGATTAATATAAAAATTATACTTGAAAATTTGAGAAAAGTCTACATTTTTAAATTTACAAATTCAAAATTATACATGTTGAGAAATCAGTGTCAGCTTTTAACATTACACTCTAATAAATCAAATGATAATGTTAGCAAAAAAGCTCATATTAACATAAAAATGATTTATAATTACTGTAGAGTAAATGTTGATCCTCGAAATTGTCATCAGAATTACTGTGGCAACTATGCCCTCAGGGGTTTTATAAGAAGTTCAAGAAGAACATTGCAAATTATATTAAACTTTTAGTTACATATAAGTATAGATATAGTCTAAAGATCTGATTATATGTAGAATACATCTAGACTAAGTATTCAATGCCAGTTCATGAAATAAGAATAATTTTGAAAAGCATATTAACATGAATAGTTAACCATTTGTATTCTTTATTTAAGGCAGATTAGTCACATTTAAAATATAGCATTATTTCTCTCTTTAAGTATGTATCTTAAATAAAATAACTGATATTTATTAGTTTAGTGAAAGAAAATTATGTATTTCATTCTGTAAAATGGTACAATTTAGAGAAGTGAGAGAACAGGCAATTCATAAAAATTTATTTAATAGCAGTGTGATGCTTGGGTGTTTTTCAGCATAGCTTTATAAAAAAAATTGTGACTATTTGTTTCAAGCATTAGGACATAAGGACTGTGCACACTTAAATTTGTGCAGCAGAGGGCACTCTTTAAATCCTTAATTTTCTGGCCTAATCAATTTATTCTCCATTTTAGAGAGATTTTCAAAATTGATTAATTATACTTACATTTATAATTGAAGTTTAAACTATCATCATATTGTTTGAACTACAAGAAGGCAAATAAAAAAAAAAACCTAATTTACTCTAAAGGATATTGCATATTTTATGCACAGATTCTTTAAAAAAAATTACTAAGACAAAGCTCAGAAAAAATATAGTATTTTAATATGATGATATAAATTTTTAAAAATCAGATTGCTAAAATGTATAATATTTGCAGGATCTAAAAAGTAGTGTATGAACCAAAATGATTTTTATGAAAAGATATGATTATATTTCTATGCAATCTTTTGATACTTTGTTAATCATCCCATAATGATCCCATAATAAATAGGCATAAATTTTAAACATCTAGACAGGAAGATTAATCAAAATTTTTTTCAGAGATAAAAATTCCTAAACATTACTTTCTGGTAATAAATATTAATCATTTTTGAACTGTGTGAAATTTCATTGTAAAATATCTAGTCAGTATTTTCTTAGAGGTCTATTAATGTTAAATTTTTTTGCCAGACAAAAATAATTAATTTGTAATAACATCTAGATATCCATTTTTTCATTAGTCTAAAATTTAGAGTTAGTACTAAATGATGAATAACAAAATTTTTTACAAGTATACTTTAAATAAGCAACCTATTTATCATGTCATGATTTCGCTATTTATAACTACATATTTCAGCAGTAACATCTTTCAATATCTTTCATTTTCATCACCTTTCAGCATTTTCAGCAAATAGCCAAAGCCATATATAGTTAATTTAATTAGAAAAGAGATGACTTTAAAGGATACTGTTAAGCTCAGAGACACCCAGGAGGACAAGAGACCAAGGCTTGGACAAGGCTATGCAGCCAGGAACAAGACCCGTCTCATGTCACAGAACTGGCCCAATGAAGACCCCACTGCCTGTTGCCTGTACACTCTCCTGATATCAATTATGTGTCCAACAAACAAATATACTCAAAATAGCTAATTTAAATAGAAGACATTAATAGCACAAAGAATCTCTGGGAGAGCCAGTGAAGCAAATTGGGAACCTGCAGTCAGAAATACCAAAGATAAAGCCATAGAAATCTTCCCATCAGCACTTTCTTGGGACCGCCATTTAGATACAGACATCACAGCATGACCTCAACATCCCCTCAACTCGAGTCGTGGGATGATGTCACCAGAGATTTGAGGCTGCTGCTGCCTCTGAAAACAAGACGTAGCTACTGCCACTGCCTTCTCCCCTCACCAGGATGGATGCTGGTGCTCTCATCTCCTTGGAGGATTAATTTATGCTAAAACAACTAGGTGGCTACATTTAATAGCTGTTCCTATGTCAACCGTCTGCACCCTAGCTGCAAAGGAGACTGAGGTAGAGAATTACTAGTGCTTTTATTGTCTACACAGAGAGATAGACTCTCTCATTAGGTACAGGACTGCCCAAACACAAACATACTTTAGAGTAAAAAAGAAATTGTAAAAATACACAAAAATTAACTTGAAATGGATTAAAGACCTTAATTTAAGACCTGAAATGTAAAACACCTGGAAGAAAACATAAGGGGAAAGCTCCTGAATATTAGTAATGGCAGAGATTATTTTGATTCTACATCAAAAGCACAGGTACCAAAAACGCAAAAATAAATAAGTGGGACTATAGCAAACTAGAAAGCTTCTGCACAGCAAAAGAAACAATTGACAAGATGAAAAGATAACCTATGGAATGGAGGAATTATTTGCACACCACACTGGGGTCAATATCCAAAATATATAAAAGGAACTCATACAACTCAGTAGCAAAAAAAAAAAAGAAAGATGAATGTACAGCATGATGACTATAGTGAACAACATGGTACTGTATACTTGACATTTGCTAAGAGAGTAGATCATAAGTGTTCTAACCACACGCAAAAATAATAACTATGTGAAGTGATGGGTGTGTTAATTAGCTTGATTATGGTAATCATTTCCAAGTATGTATATGCATCAAAACAGCATGTTGTATACCTTAAATATATACAAATTTTATTTGTCAGTTATAAGCTTACTGTATAGCCCATTAGTAACAGTGAATAAATAAGTAAAGTAGATCTGACTTTCTATTCTTTAACAATATTACATTAAATAATATTAACCAGACTTGCATGCAATTTTTTCATTGTCTTGAGGAATATTCACAACCAGATATATAGATTTCTTTCTCATGCTAATCATTGGAGCATTTTCAGTTGGCTGTACTATCTCACCAAGATTTAAAATCTCATTTTATTGAGAAAAAAAACATAACATTTAATGAAGCAAAGAAAAATAATTGAAGCATACTGCTCTTCTTATATAGAAAACAAACTAAGGAAATAAAATTGAAAGGGCAATTAAAGCTCACATTGACAGAAAGCTAACATTTTGTAAGGGACGCAGGTGCCATCTGCAGTTTAACTTTAGAACTAATTCTAAAGGCTAAAACAGCACATCAAAATATTTTACCTCACCATCTCTCTTACTTAAGACGTAATATTGCCAAAGTTCCTCTTCCTAAATGCTTAGGTACACCTAGCTCTGTATGAGGATCAGTCTTCCTGCCTTCATCTCAAATTTCCTACCTGGGAAGGTCGGTTTTTTTAAGAGATCAGAAATATACAAATTCTCAGTACATGAGCAGCTTCCAGATACTGGGTAATTATTCATCAAACTGAACAGTATGAATAATACAAATAATAGATAAACTTTAGTGTTTTAGATGAGGGGGTTCTAGTCAGTCAATGGTGGAAATGATTCCCTGAGTTCTCTAGGTTGATTCCTGTGCTCTAGTCAAGAGAAGTTTCCCACTAGCTGGGAACATAGAAAAAATTACATTCACATCTTCTCAACTCCAGCCACCCACTCACTGAGATTCCAGGAGGAAAGATTTAAAAGATTAGACAGATTTATAGTAAAAGTATATACTGTATCCTTGGGAAACATTCTCTTGTGATAGAAAAAAAGGCTTTGCCATGGCCTCATGTGGATTGCAGGCTAATGTTAATTCATGGACATATCACACCCGTGGGACTGCTTCTTAAAGAGGAGAGTGAGGAAGCAAAATGGAATCAAAGGCCCCGTTTCCCCCTTATTCTCCAGCCTGTCTTTTGTTTATATGCTGAATTTGCTGAGAACTGGGGGACTTACTTAATACTGTGGGGATTGTTCATTTATTCCAAGGAAGTCAGATATATATGTACATGTACATGTGTACAAGTGAGAGTGTAAAGACACACATGTGTATCATTAAAACTGGTACTTTGGGGAGTTTACATGCAGGAAACAGCATTTTCACATTGTTCCTATTATGTTATGCAGGTGAAGTAGCATTGTGAGTGGGTTGGAGAGAAGTCTATAACCACTAAAAAGTTAAATCCTTCAAGAAATGAAGCCCAGAGGTTAGAACTTGACTGAGACCTGTAGTTCCAGAGAAAATTAATTGTTAATATGGGTGCAGGCGTTCAATTTTATTCTCTTTTCTACTAAGGTTGATTGCCTCTGTTAGGAATTTACAATTGATGGTAGAATAATAAATATTTATTCTCTACACAGATACTTGTATTATCACAATCTGTGCATGTGGTGAGGTATAGGCAAAGAATCTGAAAAAGGGAATTAGTGGTAGGAATAAATTTCAGAGGACTTGTGGCTGACAGAAAAGGATGGGCAGATAAAGAGCTTGTAGTACTGGTGAAAGGTTTGCGTGCATACTTATCACTTTCAATCCATGTAAACCAGGGAAATTAAAACCATTATATAATATATAATTATATTCATACTTAGTGATAATATACATCACTCCCAGTTGTTTTTTTTTTATTCTGCCCATTCAGTGTCTTATAACTAAAGAGATGGAAAAATAATTATTTTCAGATTTGGGGACCACATTTTAAAGTACATCAAATATTCCACTTATTAGTTTCTAGGGTGATCATGAGGGAACAACAACAAAAAAACCCATATTGAGTAATTCATATTAGTGGCCACTTTCCCAGACATTGTGTTTGATCCTCATAAGAATCCAGTGAAGAGGGAAGAAGTGATGCTATGTGACTTTTAAAGCCAGGTCATTAAAATACCATTTCTTTCTCTCTGTGCTTGACAGATGTTCACTTTCAACCAAGCCATTATGCCGTGTGTTAGCCAAGTGGCCACACAGATAGGCTATATACAGATGTTCCAACTGAGATCCCAGATGAGAAAAAAAGATCAGCTGGCAGATATGGGAGTAAGTGAGATTTCAGATAATCCTACACTGCCCCCCGCACCTAAAGTCACCCTCGGCCCTGGAGCCATCCCAGCTGAGGTCACATGTAGCAACAGATGTGCTGTCCATAGAAATCCATGCTCAAGATTCATGAACAGAATACGTGGTGATTGTTGTCTCAATAATAATCATCATTTGTGAACTTGTTATAAAACAATAGATCATTGGAACACAGGTATCACTGTCCATATTTTTACAAAGTTGACAATAGCACACCCTTTACTAACCCAATATCGTATAGCTAGAGTATGTCAGAAGCAAGATGAATGTCCAGGTGATTTAATCAAGTCTAGTTCTCCTTCCTCTCTACTATACATGGTCAATGAATAAAGCATCTTTTTCTGTAATCAGTACCTCACAAAATTGTGAGTTTCCCCTTATGAATATTAACATATCTATTCATTTTTATTGACTCACTGAAATCTATGAATGCTGTAAAAGTTAGATAATACACAGGTTATTTTTATCATAAACATTAATAATTCAAATATAATGAGGGTGATCTACCAGAGAAGATGAGAACAAGGTTATGATAAAAAATGATAAAAATGAACCTGTTATAACTTATTTTTCAAAATTCAAAAAATGAATATAAAATTCAAACTCATTTTTCAAATATTAGTACTTAATGACTAGTCATAGGTAAAATACATTAGCAGATGGCTAGTTTAAGAGACTTAACAATGTTAAGAAGTTTGAAAAACAGACTTGGTTAAGGAAGACAATAATTAGTACTTACTCTCTTTCTTTCCATAAGATTTTTTGGAACTCATCCAAATTCACCTGCAAAGCTGAAATTTCAGGAACTCCATTCTCCAGAGGCAGATTTATTGCCTGCAGTCTTAATCCAGGTCTCACTGTACGGTTTTCAGAACCACCATTCTTGAATAAATCAGGACAATCTAGATTGAGTTTCACCTCTTCATTTAATTTTAATGGGTCAATAATCAAACCTTCTTCCTGAAAGAAAAAAAAATACAAAACAATTATTATTGTTGAATTTTAAAATCCAATGTAGAAAAATCATGAAGAAAACATTTTTGAAAGGAAATAAAATGTTACAATTCAGCATCAAATTCATATTTTCACTTATTTATCATTCTCTAATAGTGTTATATGGACAAACTTTAACTTATATATTTTTAGGCTTTTTTTTCCTTTCAATGTTCTACCATATTCTAATAAAATAAATTTCCCTGCGGTCTCTTAAAATTTTCCATTTACAGTGGAATATGTTATATCTAACATACACTCCATACATCATGAAAAGCTTAACATTTTAGACGGAATTATAGAAAAGCAAGATATTAATTGATTTTATGTTTTTAGAGATGGAATTAAATAGAAAGGGGTAATAATTTAAAGGGTAAATAATACAAACTATTTAAAGAGATAACATGAATTCCTAAAGTTTCCCAAAGTATGTTCCATGAGTTGTTAATAATATTTGTCAGATTTAAAAATATATATGGGGGGTGGTTCATCAACAGATAAGTGTATGCATGGCTAGATTAAAGTTTACAAACTTTTGTTATGTGCAGAATGCTCAGAAATTTCAAGATTCCAAATATACCAAGAAATTCCAAAAGTGGGTAGTGTGAAGTATTCCCTAAAGGTATTTCCCTATGGTACCCATTTTACAGGAATTAATTGTGAGGCCAGAGTCCCAAACCTTGGGAAATGTTTTAAACTACTGCATGGATAATTTAAGAGTCGCTTATTAGGGTAAATGGAGAGAAATCTCTCTAAATATCTTCTTTTAACATAAAAAAATGCTGGGGTTTTTCTTTGGCTAAAAATACTAGTAATATCAGTAATATGGACTGAATCGTGTCTTCCCTAATACCCATATGTTGAAGTCTGCACCCCCCAACCCCCGTACCTCAGAATGTGACTATATTTGGAGACAGGGTGTTTAAAAAGGCAATTAAGTTAAAATGAGGGTCATCAAGGTGGGCCTAGTGATGGTATCCTTATAAGAAGAGAAGATGCAAACTCATATATATATAGGATGGATAAACAACAAGGTCCTACTGTACAGCACAGGGAACTATATTCAATATCCTGTAATAGAAAATAATATGAAAAACAATATATTTATATGTATAACTGAATCACTTTGCAATACAGTGGAAATTAACACAACATTGTAAATCAACTATACCTCAATAAAATAAATTTTAAAAAAAAAAGAAGAAGAGGAAATTTGGACACAGACACACACAGAGAAAAGGTGATGTGAAGACACAGGGAGAAGACCGCCATCTATAAGCCAAGGAGGAAGGCCTCAGCAGAAACCAGCCCTGCTGACACCTAGATCTCAGACTTGTAGCCTCCAGAACAGTGAGAAAATAAATTTCTGTCGCTAAAGCCACTCAGTCTGGGGTACTTAGTTCTGGCAGCCTAAACAAACAAATACAGTCACCACTGGTTTTGTTATTTTCTCTTCCCTCTCCATTACTATATACAGCATTCAAATATGCACATAACCTCTAAATTCTTCTGGATTTTTTTCTGACCTTACTATTTATGTTCTCCTTGGTAGGATATTCTCTCTTTCCCAAGCACTCTCTGATGGACTCACACGTTTTGGAACCAATTTGAAAGGGGTCTCTCTGTGCATAGGACACTTCTATGAAACTAGGAAGCTTCCGGTCCTGGGTGACTCTAGCTTCCAAGGCCTCTTTTTGATGTGACAAACTTTGCTTTTTTTTCAAGGCACTCAATTCCTTCATGGTCATCTCTAATTTTATTCTGAGTTGTCTTCCTTCCTCCCTGGCGCTGTTCCTTTCAGCTCGAACTTTACTCCACTTTTCTCTCCAGTTGGCCGTGCAGTCTGACCACCATCGCATGGTCTTCTCCATCTGAGCAGCTCTGGCCTTGACCTCCTCCAGTTCCCGCAGGCGAAGTTCTTCACAAATGCCCCAGTCGTTGATGTTGCAGGAATGAGCATGGGAGTTGTGAGCGGCATGAGATTGCAGCGCATGAAGGGGCAAACAGGAGCTACAGGTGTCCCTGCGGGATGAGGCAGGTGCCCCCAGGTCACACGGTGGTTTAACTGATGACTGCTGCATCTGGAAGATTTGTGTTTCTTCAATTAACCGATGAATGGAATCTAAATTCATATTTATCTTTTCAGGCCTAAAAAAAGACAGAGAACATAATTGCATTTGAATTTCCTCTGCAATTATAAGAGCAAGACCGACATTTAAAACAGAAAGTGATAAAAACAATGCATCTTCTCAACATTGTATATTTTTCTTCCCACTGTAAAAATAGAGAGGATTTTATGCATTTGTAATTATCCTCAAAGAAACAGAAATCATTCACATTTAATTTTGCCAAACGAATACAAATAAATATATAAAGATGCAACTGGGGATAGCACAGGATGTGATTTTAGGAAATCCAATTCTTTTCACGTAATATTTATTGTAACACATATTGTCCATTAACTGCTCAATGGTCCCCTTTTCCCCTGTTAACTAAAGCACAATTTGTTCAGGTGGAAGGCAGAAGCTGTTGATCTCTGGAAGGATAAGCCTCTATTCCAATCCCAGGGGCTAAATCTTGAGTGGTCTAAATCTTCCATGACAACCCCCATTTAATTCACCATTCACTGGTTTTAAAGCAGCATATGACCTGGTTCTGGCTGATGAGATGTGAGGGGAAGTCTGCTAGAAAAGTTTCCCATTTAGAAAAATGTGAAAACATCAAAATGAGAAACCCTTTTTCCTCTGCTTTCTTCCTGCTTGAACAAAGACATGATTCTGGAAGAAGGTAAGTGTAACAGCCACCCTGTAACATTAAAAATGGTGCAACAGATGGATGAAAAGAGCTTGATGTAACAATGGAGCTGCAGCATGAAACAAAGAATCCATACCTCTGGTTTCCTTGCTATGTGAGAATGATTAGCTATATTTATTTAAGCTATATTTATTTAAGCTATATTTATTTAAGCTATATTTATTATATATTTAGCTATATTTAGCTATATTTATTTAAGCTATGATTGAGTTCTCTGTTACTTGGAGTCAAAATGACATCAAAATATTTAGCTATATTTAGCTATATTTATTTAAGCTATGATTGTTGAGTTTTCTGTTACTTGGAGTCAAAATGACATCTAACTGATACATGAATTAATTTCCTACTATGGTTAATATTATGATAAATTCAAAAAATAAAATATGAATAAGACATGGTCTTTATCCTTAAAGATTTTATAGTCCAGTAGATGAGACAAGCACATAAAATTTAAAATACATAATATGCCTATAAAAATATATTTATTTAATCAAATTTTTTTAGCATTGTATTATGTGTCAAATCAATGTTAGCTTCCTAGGATATGTACATGGTACTCTGGGGAGAACTGCTAAAGAAGTGATGAGCTGTTTCCTAGAAATTAAGAGGCTTCACAGACAACACTGAACAAAGTCTCAGTAATTTCAAAGCTTTAAAAATGAATTAAAAACAGCTTTCCATATAAGTAGCAAAGACAAATTAATTGGTAAATGCAAACCTTTGTTATCAGTGTGTACACCCATTACTTTATTCAATATAGCAACATAACCACATTGAGGATTTAGCAAGTGGAACATTTTCTTTAAAATAAATGCTCAAATCATGCAGGTTAATCTAAAATTAATAAAGTTCTGGGCTTCCCTGGTGGCACAGTGGTTGAGAGTCCGCCTTCCGATGCAGGGGACACGGGTTCGTGCCCTGGTCCGGGAGGATCCCACATGCCGTGGAGCGGCTGGGCCCGTGAGCCATGGCCACTGAGCCTGTGCGTTCGGAGCCTGTGCTCCGCACGGCAGAGGCCACAACAGTGAGAGGCCCGCGTACCGCAAAAAAAAAAATAAAATAAAATAAAATAAAATTAATAAAGTTCTGTGGTTGTATAAGATTAGCCATTTTTATTATCAAAGAAGATTTTCTGGTGTAAATAAGCTTAGATAACATTTTGTATTCATGACATTAACTACTCCCTTTTTTTCATTTCCTCTTATATAGTTACAGATCATAAACTGTCTTTTTATGAACGATCTATTTAATCAACTGAAGGGGTTTCATGATACCAATTAAGTTACAAAATAAACTTCTATTCACTGAAAACAAGGCTATATAATATTAAATGCATATCACTTGCAGTTGTAGAAAAAAACACATTTTAATAAGTGTTCTGTAGAGATGCCAAACCAATTCACTCCTTATTATAATAATATAGATTTGTGGTTGTAATTATTTTTGTTAGCATTAGTATATGCCCAATCATATTTGAATTAGTGCTGACTTGGAGCAACTGTTCTTTTCATTTACCGTAACTCAGAGAGCAATGATAATATAACTGACCAAACTTCCTGGACCATTAGTAAACCAAGACCAATATGAAAAAAAAAAGAACAAAAGGAACTCTTAATTAGAAGCATACCAAGTATTATATGTATATATTTTTATATTTATATATATTTCACTATTTAATGAAATATTTCTTTTGGTAGAAATTCCAAAATGAAGACAGAAAAGTTATTTCAGCATATTAAACTTAAATTTAACCTTGCCATTTTTCAAAATAAATCAGTATCATAAAATTGTAATGTCTTTTAAAATGTCTAACTTTTATTTCACTAGTGTTTTGAAGACTCTATAATTAGACTCTGGTACATTGAGATCTTGCCTACCAATTAACTATGTATTTTTTCACATCTGACTAAACAAAATTGAGTTGAGTTTAATTATTTAGTCCTTGAATTTCAATAGTATTTCCTGTTCTAAAGTGTTTCTCAAGCAAGTGTAATGGGGATATTTAATCCTCATGTGTATTTATTAAAGCATTCCTTTTCTCTATACATATGTACCTAATCTTCACGTTTTGTTTCAGATGACTATGAAAGTATTTTTCAGTGGTTGTAGCACAAAGCCTTTGATATATAGGAAAATATTTTAATGCTATTGACTCTGGTTTCTTATATTAATTTTTGGATTGTTTTTACCACAAAAAAAAAAGAAGTGGGGAGCACAAGGAAACTCTTGGAGGTGATGGACATGTTTATTATCTTGAGCATGGTGATGGTTTCATGGGTGCACACATATGTCCAAGCTCATCAAATTGTATATATTAAATACATGCAGTATTTTATACCAATTACACCTCAATAAAGCTGTTTTTAAAAAGTTCATACAACCAGGCTACCACAATTACTGCAAGTAATTTTGAATGTAGTATATAGCCATATTAATAAAATTTGATGGGTGTACAATATGTAGACTATATTACTAAATGTATTATTTCTTGCCAAAGAGGAGCTTAATGTGTGAGACATTGGGCTCCAGAGTCTATTGGTCCAAGTTCTGACTCTGCCACTTTCTAGGTAGCTGAAAGTAGAAAAACCACATAAATTGCCTTTGACTCATATCCTTATTTGTGAAGGAAAACAGAATCATCATGTACCTCACTGAGTTCTTGTGACCATTAAGTGGGAAAATGCCTACAGATTGGCTAGCAATTCTTCTCAGTGCTATACAAGTCACTAGTATGTCACCTTGGACTATTGTACTATTTGATTTTTTTCAGTATCATTCCTCTCTTTTGAAAGAGAAATGCTGTGCTTAAAAAATAGGGATAGCAACAGATAAATGTGATTTCGAAAAAAGAAAGCTCTGAATTTCATGTAATAAGGGTACAATCTCATTTTTATATCATATTAATATTATTCAGTACTATTATTATCTCCATCCCAGATATGAAGAAACTAGGGCTTAGGGTTCTAATGTAGCCAGCCCAAGTCAGACACTAAGAAGGAGTCAACCCACAGAAAACAAATTTATGGTTACCAAAGGGGAAAGGGAGGTGGGGGAGGGATATTAGGAGTATGGGATTAACAGATACAAACTACTATACATAACACAGATAAGCAACAAAGATTTACTGTATAAAATACCTTATGATAACTTATAATGGAAAATAATCTGAAAAAAATTATATATATAACTGAATACTTTTCTGTATATCTAAAACTAACTCAATATTGTAAATCAACTATACTTTATTAAGAAAAAAATTTTAAAAATAAAAGAAAGGATAAAGAAAAAAGAAGGGGTCAATCCAGTTTGGGAATTGAGGAAATTGAACCCAGGGCCAATGCCTCTCCGTATCAAAACTCTCCAGCTTCAAAATACCTATTTCCACTGTAGTGAGATCACCTTTTAGATTATTTCATAAATACATTTGACAGAGTCTCATGCTGGATATTTTTACGTTCAGGTATCTCCCATTAAATCAAACTACAAGTAGTCAACTGATCCTGACATTGCATTTTGAGTCAATTCAATCTCCTCCTCACTGCTTAGAGGACCTGCAAGGTCTAGGCTTGTCCATCCCTCCATGCTGCCGCCACCCTGGTGTGTCTGTACCTTGTACAAACCTCACCTCAGTGATCTCCTTTGTGCAATCTGATTGCTACGCAGGTGCACTCTCCCCTCTCTCCACACACCCAGCTCCTCCTGGCTTCCCATCCTTCAGGTAGCAGCTGCTGGGACCTATGCTTGACTCTCCTCTGTCCCCTGGAGGCCCTACATCTGAGGCCCTCCCTCTGGCCTCCTCTGGATAGTGAACAAAATAGACATGGCTTCTGCCATCCTGGGACCTTGCTAACTACCAATAGCAATAAATCAAGCTAACACCAATTTTAACTGTCTTTGAAAGAAATAACCAGTGTGTTGTGATTTAACACATACCTATATACTGAGAGAAGTCTCTCTGAAGTGTTATCAGAAGCATGAGGTGGACCAGAAATAAAAGCATTTTTGGCATAAGTTACAATATCAGGGCAGAACAAAATAGGGTCCAAAGGGATTTTTGTTTTATTGTTTATATGTATTGCTTTCCATTAACCTATAGGAAATGAATTTTATATGAAACCCTTCTTAGTTTTTTTTCTAAGACACACAGGACCTCTAATGCATATGCAATAATAATGCAATAATGTTAATAAAAGCCATAGCAAGGAGAAAATAGATTAATACAGATATAAAACATAATGCTAAGGAATAATTTACTATAGATATGACACCATACACTGTGATAGAAAGAGAAAAAGAAGGATCAGTTTTTAATATTCAGGAAAGTAAAACATCATATTGTATTTTAAAATGTGGCCTGTCAAACATGCACAAGTGATTAGTATAAAAACACATGCATTTTGCATGGGTCAATGCAGAAAAATACAATATATTTTAGGAATGTTTTGCAAGAGAACACTAAATATTAAACGTGAAGACTGCAGCTGTGATAGTAAGTGAAATAATTACAATGAATGGCCATATGACATCACATCGATATAGGTCAAGCTTTGCCCACAGTGTTTTAAAAATATTATATTTTAAAAATCCATACATGGTGGCAAATTATACAGACAGTTATAGTCTACATTTGCTGATGTGAATGTGAGATTCTGGAATCATGTAGAGGCAGGAAATACTTGCACAAAAAAGGCAACTAAACAATATAAAACTTGTGCAAGTTGCCATTTATTTAAAGTTTAGATACTTTATTTTCTAAAAGTATAAAATAAGCACAAATGCAAACGTTTTGTCAATAAAACGTGTATATTTATGTTTTCCAAGAGTCATTATTGAATTTAAATTGCATTATCTGATCAGATAGAAATTATCTTTATTTTAAAGAACTGGAATTCATGTGATAAGCCCTGGCTTTTTTTAGCCGACTCTTCATTGATTCCTATCTTTTTAACTTCTTACTATTACCTAGAATTATTGAAGCCATGTATCACTGTTTTAAATTAATGCGATGTCTTTTCTTTAGTCTAGGTTTCCAGGAAAATTATTTGGGAAAAATAATGTTCCTTAGATAATGCTTAATAATAAAAAATTAACCTCATTTCTTATAAAATAAACTATTTCAGAATTAAACTATTTCAGAATAATCTCTCCACATAGCATCTTGATGTTATCGCTACATTTCCAGACAATAGCAATGTTTCCTATGCTTTTAGAGGCTAAGAAACGAATTGCTACATTAAAATAATAACCTTTTGGGCTTCCCTGGTGGCGCAGTGGTTGGGAGTCCGCCTGCCGGTGCAGGGGACGCGGGTTCGTGCCCCGGTCCGGGAGGATCCCGCGTGCCGCGGAGCGGCTGGGCCCGTGGGCCATGGCCGCTGGGCCTGCACGTCCGGAGCCTGTGCTCCGCGGCGGGGGAGGCCACGGCAGTGAGAGGCCCGCGTACCGCAAAAATAATAATAATAATAACCTTTTAGGTCATAGGTAAAATGATCAGTCTTACTTCTTCAAGAATATGAACGAAGGAGTAAAGAAAGATCCAAAATCCACAATCCATGTTATAAAGTACCAATGTATCATTTGTAATGAGCCTTGGAAAAATAAAATTTCTGTTTTTTGGCAGGCTGATCACCTTGAAGCTTTTATAGTGCTTTGCCTGCCAAGCACAAACTTAGGTTCAGATAATTTAGAATTTCTTGGAGGATATAACATAATTTAACTATTCTTGTGTGGTACTTGGGGTGTCAATCAGGTTCAAGAAAGTTCTGTTTTACAATATTCCTGACATGTTTCACCAGTGAACAGATCTTACGACAGAAAGATATTTCATCTAAGATTTGCGTTTACAGCTTAAGTATATTTCTTCTAACAGTACATATAAAATCTGTGCTACTTACTACCGATTTGTATGGGAGCCTGACACTTGTTGAATTCCTTAGCACTTTTTAATATTTATGTTAATTTCAAGGTTTCAGTGAAGAAAACCACAAACTATCCCAGTTTTCTCATGCAATCTAATCCAACTTAATCTTGCCAAAATATCCATTGAGACCTTAAGCCAAAAGTTGACATTAGTATTAGCTGTGGTAGAACTATAAAGCCCAGTTGAATCTTATTTTCATGTAAGAATAATCTTGCTACAATTTCCAGGTGGCTAACAGTCAGGGTGCACATTTTATTAGAAAGAACAGCAAAAACATTGTCTTGTCAAAGATCCTACCACTTTCCAAAGCTGGGCAGGTGGCCCTGAAGCTGGAATTTACGTTGCTGTGCTTCACCATTTTGTGTAATTTCACAGAGATTAAATAATGTAGAGGACCATAAAACTGTGTCCATAAATATTAGAAAATTAAAATCCAGAAGAGCACACAGCCAACAACTCAAAATTATAATTATTAAGTCATAATGTGAGACGAATGACCCTATGAAATAACTCCTATCACAGTTTCACGACAAACCACGTGGTGCTGAGAGGACCTATGCTTTCCGTTCTTTTTTCTGTTTGTTCTTTATTGAAAAGGTATTCACTTGTTAACATTATAAATTTTCTTTAATATTGAATTCATCAACATTTTCCAATATGTATGTCCATTTTAGGGTTGCAGTGAACAAAACCACAAGCCATCCCAATTTTTCTATGCATTTCCTAAGCAAAATGCCTAAGCCACGCACCCCATTCACACGTGCTCTTAAAGAATGTGTGCAGCTAAGTCCGAAATTCTTCATAGATCTGGTTACATTTTGTCCTGAACGAGAGAAAGTTCTTTTCATGTCAGTATGTTTCAGTAATGTTTTCTCACACCCATTTGATGGAATGTGTATGTAGCTGCCAAGCTATTCTACGTCAGCTGACTGGCAAGTTTTCACAGGCTTAATAATGAAGTTTGGAGAATATAACCCAAATGACTGTCATATTTACTTTTGAAATGCAGTTATAAAAGATTTTAATAAAAATATTTATTCTTAAAGTCTGTTCAATTTTCCTGACAGTACATTCTTTACATTAATAATACAAATTGACTGAAATGTATTCCACATCAAAAAGCTAAGAGAAAAAAAAAATTGATATCAGAAGTAGAAACGTTCCAATGTATTTAGATATTTGTGAGCTATACCTATGAATAATATTTCCAAATTCTTGGTTTCACTCACCCTACTTCTTACTAAAGCAAAGCAATAGTCACATAAAGGCATGTATGATATTGTTTGTGAAGCTTTACTTCTTACGCATGATCTGGAATTTAATTATCAGTGTAAAGAGCTTAAAATTGGTGGCAGAGATAAAAATTCACCCTTTTGAATGATCAGATCAAAGAAAAAGTCTTTAAAAAGCCCAGCTACCCCAAATCACAAGAGTATTGGTTCATCATATGCTATAGAGAGCATACAGAAAAGATGGGGCAAGACAGGTTTCATTCCGGACAAGAGAAAGACCAGATTTAAGGAACCAACACCCCCCAGAGTTCAAGAGGTAACTTGGCAGCCCTTGGGTTTGCAGCTACTCTTTGTAAGAGCTAATGAGGGCCTCATACCCAAAATATTTGCCACAGTAATCTTCAGAAGTTTCAAAATTACTACCCCCCAACAAGAAGTTGTGTAAGACTGTCATCTTTGCCTTGATGGTCAAGTAAAGCAACATTTTAAATACAGAAGTTAGTATTTATTTATTCAGTATAATCATTAGACAGTGTCATGATAAAACGCATTTAAGTTGAGCTCAGGGGCAGTAGACAATTCTGCAAATAATCAACACAGTAAAGGTGGTATATTAGTTTCCTATTTCCCCTGTAGCAAATTACCACAAACTTAATGGCTTAAAACAACACAGACTTATTATGTTACATTTCTGAAGTTCAGAAACCCCAAATGAATCTCTCTGGACTAAAATCAAGGTGTTGGTAGGGCTGGTTTCTTCTAGAGGATCTGAAGGGAGAATCCATAGCTAAAGGCAACTGCATCCCTTGGCTCGTGGCCCCTTCCTCACATCACCCCAATCCTTTGTTCCCATCATCACCTCTATTACTAACACTGATCCTCTCTCCTTTTATAAGGACCCTTGTGATTATATTGGCCCTGCTTGGATAATCCACAATAATCTCCCCATCTCAAAATGCTTAAGTTAATCACACCTGCAAAGTCTCTTTTACCATACTGTATAAGATACCTTACTGCAGCTTCTCTGGAGATTAGGGGTTAGGATGTGGGCACCTGGGCTGGGGGCATTAGTCAGCCAACAACAGGTGACATAGTGGAAAGACATTGAACTTTGAAACAACAAAGATATGAGTTCAAATTCTTGGTTTGTCATTTACCACCTTGTGACCTTAGCAACTTAATTAACCTTTGTGATAAAGCTTCTTCATCTATCAAATGGGGATATTAATAGTTTTGTAATAAGTTGTTTCAAGAGTGTCACATGAATTTTCCCTCAGTACTGGATCATTCTCTTTAGCACACCAATTGCAACATTACCACCTTCCTCACCAAGTAAATATCCCATTTCCCTGCACCCATAACAAAAGAGACAATGTAACTAATGTGTTAGCTCCTCTGCTTTCATCCCCTCACATCCCATTTGCTCATCAACCCATTTCAACTGGAAATCTGCACACTCCATTCCACAGAAATTCCACTTGTCAAGGTCACAAATGACCTCAAATCGGATATTCATCTTTTTCCCTTGCCTAACTTGACTTCAGTAATATTCAAAACTGCTGAAAATTCCTTGCTTTTAAAACACATGTGTCTTTTGTTTTCCTTATCACCACACCCTTCTGATTATTCCATCACCTCCTCCTTCTTGGTCTCCTTTGTTTCTCCCTACTGTTCCTCCCTAAATATTAGAGAGTCCAAAGCTTGATGACACTAGTGAGAATGTCTTTGCCATTGACTGCCAAATTCATATCTCCAGTCCCTCAATTGGTCCTGAGCTCTAGATTAATGTAGTATTTTCTCTATATCTCCACTTGGGTGTCTAATAGGAATCTCTACCTCCACCTTAACATTGACCAAATAGAAATCTTGATCCTTAGCCCTCTGCAAATTTGTTTTTTCCCATTGCTAACATCACAGTAAATGGCAACACCATCCAACCAACAGCTCAAGTCAAAAACCTAGTTTCTCTCTGACCCACATTTAGTCAGCAAGTTCTATTGCCTCATTTCTTCAAGTTACTTGCTAGATCCATGTACTTCCATCCACCTTCGTTGTCTCTGTCTTGTGGAAACAATCCCCACCCATTTCAACATTACTGCTACTGAAATGTCTATTAACACTTCTATCTATTTGGTATGCATCAGCCAAAGAATCCTTTAAAAAAATTAAATAAAAATATATAACTCTCTAATTAAACTTACTAATGCCTCCCTATAACAATTAGAATAAAATGAAAACTTCTAACCACAGTCTCACTTTCAAATGATCTAACACCAGCCTCCCTCCAGACCTCAATTCCTACCATGCCAGCCCTTCTCTGCCTTCCCTGCTTGCTCTGGTCAAGCTGACTTTCTTCCTATTCTTTGAAGAGGCCGTGCTCATTCCTGCCTTGGGACCTGTGAGTGGAATGCTCTTCCCTCAATTCTTGGATTTTAATATGTTCTGCTCTGAGTATTTAAAATTTTAAAGGCAATGAAGGTTCAAACTAAGAGGGTAAAATGCTAACAGTAGAATTTCAAGCATCAACCTTCCAATGTATAATAAAATGTGTATAATAAAACAATTTTTGAAACACTTTTAATGTACATCTTACATGATGCTTATGGAAGTTCTGTTTGGTAGGTATGGGTGCCTGGACCAATGTCAAGAAATCTGAGAAGTGGCAGAGACAGGACTTAATTTAGATCTTTCATCTCAAAGTTTAGCACTATTGCCACTATACCGAATTGTTTCTTTCACAAATGTTCAGGATAAATATCAGCATCCTGACCCAAACACCACAGCAAAGCGTGTTGTCTCATTGCCTCTTAATTTAAGGAAAGCGAGGGCTTGGGGGAAGAATTTAGTTTCAACCCATCAAAGCATCCAGAAGGCTACAGAATTTATCAGCCAATTGTTTCTTATAACAGAAAGATCTAAATGCTAGGAAAGGGCTTCCCTGGTGGCACAGTGGTTGAGAGTCCGCCTGCCGACGCAGGGGACACGGGTTCGTGTCCTGGTCCGGGAAGATCCCACATGCAGCGGCTCGGCCGGGCCCGTGAGCCATGGCCGCTGAGCCTGTGCATCCGGAGCCTGTGCTCTGCAACGGGAGAAGCCACAACAGTGAGAGGCCCGTGTACTGCAAAAAAAAAAATTTTTTTAATAAAAATAAAAAAATAAATGCTAGGAAGCCTGGGTGAAGAAGAAGGTTGTGGCACGAACACTTCTTGCCCTGTTCTCACAACCTTAGTCTCAGAGCAAGATTTTCTTTTGGAGCCCAGCTTTCCCGCATCAACATAGCATTAAAGTGCCTGTTCAAAAGAAGAAAATTAAGGAATTTAGGTCTCAGTACCCTGAAGGTGCTTTCCCAAGCCACCTCAAAAAATGTATACCACATACATGAGTGTGTATGCATATACATGTGTGTGTACGTGTGTATATACACAATGTACATATACATATCTATACAAATAGAAAATACACATTTTAACTGGGTTGTGTATGATTTTAATAGTATTTAGCAGATTGAACCACACTTTTGTGTGTATTTAGGAATGTCAACAGTACTTGGTGAAAATAATTCCTTCATGGCAAAATACTCTTCTGTTTTTGCTACAATTACACAGCAGCAAAGACTTAAGGGAAAATTATAGTTACTTTCAATGTATTTTGGATATAAATTTCTGTTTCATTATTGTTTCCAAGGTTCATGTAACATACTTATAAAGTCTTTTTCGGATTCAAAAAATATAAATCATCTGCATAGACTATCACATTCTCAGTAAATGTTTATTTCATTGTAGACCATGAATTAATAATCACTAACATACACTAAGATTATATTTTTACATCCAAATCATACATGCTTACTAAGCATGGTTTATGCTATGATAGAAAAGAGCAGGGCCTATTTTAAAAGACTAGACTTTTAAAAATTATTTGATAGGTCTGGTCAAGTAGAGGCAGATGTACAGTTGAAATAGTTCACTGAACATTCATTTCTGTTAGATAGTAAGCGGTAAGATAAAAAAATATTTTTAAGAATTACTAAGAAAACTAACAAATTTCCAAAATCAAGTACACCTTAAGAATAAAATAATTTATTGACTCTGAGTTAACATTAACCAGAATTATTTTCAATGCCACTGATTAACCTTCAACTCTGTATTTATGGCATTTAGATTCAAAATGAGAAAACTTCTTGGCATTGTACAGAATCTACACATTATTGTTGTATGCTGAAATCCAAACTGAAATTTTTGGTTTGTGACGTAGTCTAATCTTGCCAAAAGATCCCTGAAAGAAGTAGTTCAAGAGAGTTCTCAGACATCAAATATAAAAAAGAAACGAATAAAAGCAGCCTAACATATTAAATTATAAACATATGGATGGAATTTCCTTTAAACTACTCTTGAGTCTAAACCTTAAGGGTAAAGAATTTAAAAAAAAAACATATTTGAGGTTTCCATAACACAAAACACTTGAAAAGTTAGGGGATTCAACTACTCCAAAGACAGAAGAGATTTCTACTCTAATATTGAGTAAACTGAACCTTCTCTCCTACTATTTTGAAATACCTGTACTCTACAATTAAAATGTCAATCCTTATTACGTAGCCTTGTAATAAATATTAATGAATATATATATTAGTTGAGAGGTTTTTATTTATTATTTGTTTCTACATTCTGGAGCCAGAAATACTTAGAGATGAAGAGAAAATGCAAAATAAGAAAGGTACATACTTTATAATTGAATTTTTACTGAGATAACTGTAAATTCACATGCAGTTGTAGGAATAATACCAAGAAATCCATGAACATGTTAGCCAGTTTCTCCCAGTGATGACATCTTCCAAAACTATGTACAATGTCCCAGTCAGGATATTGAGATCAATACAGTTCACTGAACTTATTCAGATTTTCTCAGTTTAACTTGTATCCATTTGGTTTGTCTATATATTTTTTCTATACAATTTTATCATACGTATGGGTTTGTGTATCCACCACTCCAGTAAAGACAGAACCCACAGTCTTCATGTTCCCTCACCCTGTCACTAATCCCTGGAAACCACTAAATTATCTCCATTTCTAAATTTTCTCATTTCTAAAATTTTCTCATCACAAAAATATTATGGAAGTTTAATAATGCATCATGCAATCTTTACAGATTGGCTGTTTCACTCATTCACTCTGCATAGTACTCTGGAAATCATCCAAGTTGTTGCAAGTATACATATTCTGCTTTGGGGGTTTTGTGTTCATTGCTGAGGAGTATCCCATGGTAGGTAAGTGCCACGGTTTGTTGAACCTGCTAACCTATTGAAAGACATCTGATCTGTTTTCAGTTTTTGGCTATAGAAACAAAACAGCTATAAACATTGATATAATGGTTTTGCATGAACATAACTTTTCATTTCTCTAGTATAAATGTCCATGAGTTCAACTGTTGGGAAATAAAGTAATTGCATGTTTAGTGTTATAAGAAACTGGCAAAGTGTTTTCCAGAGTGACTATACCATTTTACATTTTCATCCTCTCCAGCATAAGCGTTGTCACTATTTTTTTCATTTTAGCCATTCTGATAGGCATATCTCAGTGTGGTTTTAATTTGCATTTCCCTGATAGCTAAAAATGTATTTTTATGTGTTTACATACTATAATGTATATCATTTGGGGTGAAATGTCCTTTCATGTGTCTTAGCCATTTCTAATTGAATTTTTGGTTTTTGCTATTAGGTTTTCAGAGATACAGTCATTTGTCAGATACATGGTTTGCAAATATTTTCTCCCAATATGTATTTTCTCTTTTCATTCCCTAAACATGGCCTTTCACAGAGCAACAGTTTTTAATTTAGATGGTGTTCAATTTACCAATTTTTTGGTGGATTGTGCTTTTGGTGTCCAATCTAAGAATTCTTCACCTAGCTCTAGATCCCAAAGATTTTCTCCTACATCTTTTTATAAACGTGCGAAGTGGAATGTTCTACAGTTAAGTCCATGTTGAGTTAATGTTTGTATCACATGTGAGGTTTAGGACAAGTATCCGTTTTCACCTGTAGAGGTCCAATTGTTCCAACACCATTTGTTGTCAGGTTATCCTTCCTTCATTGAATTTCTTCTGCATCTTTGTCAAAAATCACGTGAGCATATTTGTTTGGGTCCATTTCTGGGTTGTCTATTCTGTTCCGTTAATCTATGTGTCTATTGCTCCCCATCTACTTGGGGAGCAATAAACACTATCTTGATTATTGTACTATGTAGTGAGACAATACCTGGTGGAGTGATTCCTCCCACTTTATTCTTCTTTGTCAAGACTGCTTTAACTATTCTAGAGCTTGTGCATTTCTTTATAAACTTTAAAACAATCTCATCTATGTGTACAAAAAAAACTTACTGGGTTTTGATGAAAATTGCATGAAACCAATACATCAGTTTGGGGAGAAGTAAAATCTTTATTATACTGAGTCTTCAAACCTATGGACACAGCATGCCTCTCCATTTATTTAGATCTTTGGATTCTTTCAGCAGAAGTTTGCAATTATCAATATACAGGGCCTATATATGTTTTAGGTTGCATTTTCTTTGGAGTGATTATAAATGATATTGTGTTTTTTGTTTATTTTTTCATGCATTTATATCAGTATATAGAAATGCAATTGATTTTTCGTGTGGTGCTCTTGTATACTGCAAACTTGCTGAACTCACTAATTCTAACAGTTTTGCTTTGGGTTTTGCAAATTTCTTGGCATTTTTCTATATAGACAGTCATGCCATCTGTAAATGGGAACAGTTTTATAACTTCCTTTTTGATCTAAATGCCCTTTATTTCTTTTTCCTGCATTGTTGCAGTGGCTAGAACTTCCAGTGCTATGTTAAATAAAAGAGCAGACATTCTTTCCATGTTCCCAATCTTAGGGGAAAAGCATTCAATCTTTCAGCGTTAAGCGTGATAAGAGTTGTAAAGTTTTTTTCCAGGTGCTTTTTATCAAGTCGAGGCATTCCTCTCCATTCTTAGATCGCTGAGACTTTTTTCTATCATGAATGAATGTCGAATTGTATCAAATGCTTTTCTGTATC
The DNA here is from genome assembly GCF_963455315.2 of Globicephala melas. Lineage (NCBI taxonomy): Eukaryota > Metazoa > Chordata > Mammalia > Artiodactyla > Delphinidae > Globicephala > Globicephala melas. The sequence continues at coordinate 21,619,738 of NC_083326.1, read as the reverse complement.
AGTTGATATAATTATATGGTGTTTATTCTTTAGCCTGTTGGTATAGGAAATTACACTGATTGATTTTCAAATGTTGGAAGTCTTGTATATCTGGAATAAATTCCTTTTGGTCATTGTGTATAATTATTTGTAACATTTTTGAATTTGTCATGGTATAATGTTGTTGAAGATTTTTACATAAGTTCATGCAAGATATCAGACTACAGTTTTCTTTTTTTGTACTGCCTTTGTCTGGTTGCAGGATCAGCATAATAATGGCTTTAAAAAATTAGGTTGGAAAATATTCCCTCTTTTATATTTAGGAAGAACATGTGTAAAATTGGTATTGATACTTTAAATATTTGGTAGTACTATGATCCAAATGTTTGTGTCCTCCTCAAAATTATATGTTAAAATCCTAGCGCTCCGTGTGATGGTATTAGGAGGAGGGGCCTTTGCAAGGTACTTAAGTCAGGAGCCCTCCTGAATGGGATTAGTGCCTTTATATAAAAGGCCCCAAGAGCTTGCTTACCCCTTCCACAAGTGAGGACACAGTGAAAAAGCACCAGCTATGAATCAGAAAAGGACCTCACCAAAATGCAACCATTATGGCACCTTGATCTTGGACTTCCCAGAATCTAGAATGGTAAGAAATAAATGTCTATGTTGTTTATAAGCTACACATTCTGTGGTATTTCGTTATGGTAGCCTGAACAAAAGAATTCTCCAGTGAAGCTATATAGACATGGCAATTTCATTTTTGGAAAATTTTTAGTCATAAATTCAAATTTCTTTAATGTTTGTTAGACTTCAACTATTGTCTTTCATCTTGGTTGACTTTTGATATTTTATGGTTTTAAGGAATTGATTCACACCTTCTAGGTTGTCAATTTATGAACATAAAGGTGCTTAATAATATTCCCTTATTTTCCTCATAATGACTGCAGGATGTGTAGTGATGTCTCCTATTTTAATCTTGGTGTTCGTGATTTATGTCTACTCTCTTTTCCTTTTTGTCAGTATTGGTAAATGTTTATCAAATACTCTTGATTTTTTTGAAGAACGAGCTTTGAGTTCATTGATTTTTTCTATTGAGAAATACAGAATTTCCTGTTTTTAATTTCATTGATTTTCCTGTTTTTAATTTCATTGATTTTCTCTATTGAGAAATAGAGAATTTCCTGTTTTTAATTTCATTGATATCTGCTTATACCTTTATCATTTCCTTCTTTCTTCTTTTTTGGGTATATTTTGCTCTTCTTTTTCTAGTTTCTTGAGGTAGAAACTTACATTACTGTTTTGAGACCCTTCCTTGTTTCTAATGTAAGAATTTAGTTCTACAAATTTCCTTCTCTGCACTGCTTTAGTTGCCCCACAAATATTTGATGTTATATCTTCATTTAATTCACTTCTGTATAATTTTTATTTCCTTTGAGAAATCCTCATTGACCCATGGATTATTTAGACATGCACTATTTAATTTCTACTTCTTTAGAAATATTTCTATTGTTGATTTTTAGTTGATTTCACTATGGTAAGAGAACACACCTGCATGATTTCAATTTTTTGAATTTGTTGAAGATTTTTATTTTTGGCTTAGGATTTGGTCTATCTTGGTTAACATTCCACAGCACTTGAAAATATGTATATTCTGCATTTGGGGGGTGGAATGTTCTATATATGATAATTAGATCATTTTGGTTGATTATCTAGATCTTCTATATCTTTGTTGATTCTCCATCTAGTAATCTGCTAGATCCATCAGTTAACTCATCAGTTGCTTAGAGGGGTTGTAGAAGTCCTCAATTTTTGATCTATCTCTTTCTCCTTTCAGCTCGATCAGGCTTTGCTTCACCTATTTGGAGACTGTGTTGTTTTGATGTACATTCATTTAGGCTTGTGATGTATTCCTAATGGACTGATAAATTTCCCTCCTTGCCTAGGTCTATGGTGGTTTTTTGTTTGTTTGGTTTGGTTTGTTCTGCTATGAAATACCTTCTCTGACATTAATGTACCACCCTAGCTTTAAAAACAAAAAAAAAGGTTTGGATGGTGTATTTTTTCCATTCATTTTTCAAGTTATTTATGTCACTGAATTTGAAATGAATTTTTTGTTAAATTAGTTAAATTTCTTGTTGAACACTATAGTATATAGTGTGCTCATGTTTTTTTGTTTTGTTTTGTTTGTCTTATCCATCCTGCCAATCTCTGTCTAATTGCTGTATTTAAGCCACTTACATTTGAGGTAATTATTGATATGTTGGACCTTAAGTCTAAGCAATTTTATTATGTTTTCTGTTTGTTTCCTCTGTTTCATTCCTTTCTCTTCTTTGTTTTCCTATAGGCCATTTGAACATTTCTTAGGATTCCATCTGCTTGATGTATCTGTAGAATTTTTGACTGTTCATACACTCACTTCGTACAGTTTTCATACTGGTTGCTCTGGGAATAAAAATAGACCGATGTGATATCATAGTCTACTGGAATTAATGTTTCACCACGTTAAGTGAAGTGAGGAAAAATTCTGTTTAGGTCCTTTTACCTCCTCTGTTCTTAAACATCACTTTCTTGAGTATAAGATGGTGTTGTAATTATCATTTCAATCATCAAATGTGATTTACAAAACCTATGAGGAGAAAGACATCCTTTTATATGTAATCCTATTTTTGCTGTTTGATTTCTTTCTTGTTTTCCAATGCTACAAGATTCCTTCTTTTATCATTTCCATTTTGCTTGAAGAACTTCCATAGCCAATCTTTAAGGGTAAGTCTGCTAATGACAACATCTTTTAGTTTTCTCTCATCTGATTTATTTCCCTTTCATTCCTAAAGGAAATTTCACTAGGTAAAATTTGTGCTTGATACTGATTTTCTTTCAACTTGTAGCTTCCATGACTTGTAGCTTCCTTGTAGCTTCCATGACTTCAGGTAAAAAATACAATCGAATTGGTGTTCCAAGTGTTGACATTTTGTATTAAGAATTCAGCACTGGTTATTTAGCAACATAAATGTTATGGCATATAAAAATCTTTCATTTTAACTCATTTAAAAATATCAAATATAGATAGTAGTTATATAACAATTAATGTGATTAATCAGGTGTTAATAAATGCCAATAAAAAGCAAGACTATGGCTATGACTTCAAGCCACAAAACTGTGTTTTGTTCTATGGTTTCCTTAACCTATGGATAATTGGATAAAATGATTTTTAAACAGTCAGTTCAAAATGTTTTCTTTCAATGCACATGAATAATATTTTTATTATTATCATTATAAAAAGAAAGTGTAGTAAGCACATTTCTAAAATGTCCCCCCAGTTATTCCCACCGTTTGATAGTCATAACCTTGTGTAATTCCCTCCCACTCACTGGGGCCTAGTTCTAATTACATGATTCTAATTAATATAATATTGCAAAAGTGATGAGATGTCACTTCTGAAATTAGGTTATGAAAGGACACCACCTCTGTCTTACGAGCACTCTGCCTATCACCCCCTCTCTTGGTCATTCTGATGAAGCCAAGAGCCATGTCATAAGTTTTCCTGCGGAGAGGCTCACATGGCAAGGAACTGAGGGTCAACCCTGGTCAACAATTTATGAGAAATTAAATCCTGCCTACAACAATTTGAGGGAGCTTGGAAGCATATCCACCCCAAGACGGAGCTAAAGACCACTGTAGCCGAGGCAGACACTTTAACTAAAGCCCTTTGAGGGACTCAGAGACAGGACCCAACTGAGTCATACCTGATTCCTAACCCACAGAAACTATGAGACAATAAATGCTGTTTTAAGTCACTACATTGTGGTATAATTTGTTATACAGCAACACAGAAAGACAATCCGTGACCATTAAATCCCTTCCTCAAATTATCATTTATCATGGCCATCCATCACAATTTAGTCTAAGCTCACACAAAAGTGAAAGTACTTAAGAAATAAAATTTTAACAATTACCAATTAAAGTCAGTATCAATACAAAAGTTAAATGATATAAAATGAGGGAAAAGGAAGCAGTAAAAATCAATCCAAATGCCAATCACAGGATTAAGAGAAAATAAATTTTATGGTGTTTCTTCAGATAATGTTAAAATGTAAAGGGTTCATGGCACTACAGATATATTGTATTCAAGGGAATAAATGTAATAAATATTACCTTATTTAAATTAGATATCTTGACATTAGGCAAAACTGGCTGGTCTTTTTGAGAGCCATCACAATAAGAGACAGCTACCCATGTCATTAATTTACAGAAAAACATCATGAAGCCAATTCAAAAAATGAGGAAAACCATCACAAACCAAGCAAATGACATATGTCATCAGAGCGACCACAACAAATCAACAAAATTACCTCTTATTGCTTCGCCTATTGTACTTATATTGCAATTCAAATACCTTAGAGTATTTGAGCAGCTTCAGTTTATTAATCACTGTTCTAAAGTTTTGATGTTAGTTTGATAGCACAGAAAAGTTTCTTTACACATTACTGTGAAATAGTTAAAAGACTGCAGTCGCCACACAAGCAAAACCTGAATTGTCCAAAAAATCCATTTTTAGTCTCTGTTGATATTTGGGAAATCAAAAACCATAAAGGAAAAATATTTTGGATTTCAATTAGTATATTTTGGCTCTTTGAAGAGGTAATAATAACAGGAAATATAAACTGACATTCAACAATGCCTTTAACAACTTAAAATTAGAAAATGAGGACAGTGTACAATTCACTTTCCTAAAATGTTTCTCAAGAGCACATGACAGTCTACAATTACAGAAGACTTGAAGCTGCTCTAGCACATTTAATTCAATGCATATGATTTTCCTCTCTAGAGATAAGTGAAAATGGGCATGCTCATTTTTACATTTTAATATTCTGATAAATTAATTTATTGAAAAGTATTTTTTACAACTGACAGTAAGATATTGATTTGCTTTTGGAAAAATGAAGAATGCCTACTAGTTGTTTAGAATTTTTCTTTCCCATTTTTGAATGTGAAATACAACCATATGAGAAAAGCTTTCTATTGAAACAGCATTTTTTTAAAGTTCAGTAGTGATAATTTTGAACACATAAGGTGGCATTAAAATCATGAAGTTTTGTAATTTCATCAGTCAAGTTTGATTTGAGGATAATTCGTTTTTTAAATGCTTATCAACTAACATATTTTATAACATTTAATCTTTAGATAAGCATAATTTCTGCAAATCAAATTATAGATAAACTGAACTGTATGCCATCTTAAATTGAAATTTGGAGACAGAGAAAAAGAGAGAAAAAGCAAGAGAAACTGTCAAGCAACTTCCTAAGCATTTCACATATATTAACCTTTTTACTTCTCACCATAACCAAGAGGCATATCTGATTGTACTTCTGTCTTTATGCCTCTCTATTTTCTATTTGTTCTGAGTCTATGTGTGAGTGTGTGAGAGTATATGTATGTATGATAGACAAATAGATTCTTCAATTCAGCAAAAGTATATCCCACATTTTCATTATTGTAAATTGTTTTTACAAGGTGTAATTTCACAGAGCCTCTGGCCTAACAGAAAAGATTTTAAAATATTTATAATTCTACCTTAGTCTGGCTATTCTGTATTATTCAAACGATGACTTGTACACATTTCAATATTTTCATTTCTCTGAGTATATTTTTTCCAATAATATCGACTTTAGGAATGTGATCAAAAATCATTTGCTAAAAATTTGCTATTTCAAACTAAAGTACCAATTTGACATGTTAAACATTTATCCTTTTGCATCTGTAAAATCTGTTTTAAACAATAAAAAATTCCATCATTGGAAAACTTCACAGCAGTTTTTGCGATATTTAGAATGGCCTCCAATTTCATAGTTTTACAAGTTTCTCAGTTAAAGTGATATTTAACGTAACATATTTAGTAAAACCTCTATACTCACTATGTCCAAAAAGAAGAACTTAAATTTAAAACTCTTTGACAGTTGTCTCCTAAGGGAATTTTGAAATTATTTTTGGATACCTTCTTTTATTTTTACCTGTAACTACATTAGTGTCTATATTCTTACTCAAAATGGTATATGGTTTTTAAATTTAAAATAGCTTTTTAAATTTATTAATTAAATACTACTGATTTTTTCCCTAGAAAATACAAAAGGACTTTGAAACATATTGTGTACATTATCCTGCTGCCTGTATTTGGCATGTTTTCATATTACACTTCCCACACAGAACAACACTTAGCATTTTTCATTATTGAGAAGAATTTTGAGGAAGCAAGGTTTGTTCTCTCTCGAGGGTATTCAAGTGTTGTATTTGAGTTCAGTAGAAGAGTTAGGAAAGTGATTATAATAGTGTACTCCAACAACAGTGAACATAAAATATAAATATTATATTTATAAAACTAATGAATAAAAAATTTTATAAAATAAAACATCTTGGAAAATGCAGACTTAAATATATTTGCGAACAAGTGAAAATAAGAAAAACTACTATACTGAATTTAAGACAAGCAGCAAGTATTTATTTTAATCGTTGCTATTAAAGGCCCAATGAGGCTTGTTTATTGCCTGTAGTCTTTCTTTTTTGACTTAAACATGTAGTTTTTGTGCCAGATTCTCATTTAGTGCGAAAGCCATCAATTTGATTATGGAAACTCCTTTAGGTTGGGAAATTCTCTACAGAACACAGAAAATGAGCCACATTGGATAGTCAGTTATTCTCATTTACAGAATTCTAGCCATATGAATTAGATGTCAGTTCAAATGAGACAAATGAAATTAATTGATCTATTTCTGACTATTGGCTTCCTCAGGAAGCTTCCGTAATCATGACTCAGATCAGGTCCCCCTGCCATGATGTCTGAACACTGATACTCTTCAGTGCTCAACAGAGCTGTGGTCCACGTTTTAAAATTATTTGACCACTCTCTATCTCCCCCACTGACTAAGCTGTGAGTTCAGCGTGGGTAAGGACCATGTTTGTTTTTGCTCACAATTCTATCCCCAGGGGCTAGCATAATGCCTGAGTTAGAATGGACATTAAGTAAATATGTACTATATGAATGAATGAATGAGACATATTTAAAAGAAAAGAGTCTCTAAAATCCAGCAACGATTATTTATGAAGAATTTATAAAGAAAATATTTTCACACCAGGAAATGGTACTAATTTTTCACAAACTTTTCCAGATAAAAGAAAATAAGTGAACACATCCCAATTCATTTTATGAGGTCAAAACAGCCTTGATACTAAGACCTGATAAGAAATTTATGACAAATATCTCCCACTAAAAACGTGAACAGAAATGTTAGCAAGAAAAATCTGGTGGTTAAAAAGAGTAATATAAAACAAAGGAGTTGAATATATTCCAGGAATATGAAATTGATTGAGCATTTGATTATCAATCATTGCAATTTACATAATAAACCATATTAACAAAATAAACAAGAAAAATCTCAATAGATAAATAAGGTGAATTTGAAAAAATTGAGCATGAGTTTACCATTTTTTTAAAATTGACAAACTAAAAATAAAAGGAAAAACATGTGATATGATAACAGCTATCTGCAGAAAACCTAAAGCAATAATCCTTAGTGGTGAATTATTGAAAGCTTTCCCCCACAAGTCATAAATAAGAAAGTAAAACTAATACTGGTCAGTATTATACAAGAGGAGAGGTCTTAACAAGTGAAAAGGAAATTAAATTAAATAGGGATAGAAAGGAAGAAATGAAACTGTCATTTTCCTACAGTATGATTGTGTAAGTAGAAAATTCAAATCAATCCACAAACTATAAGAACTAATAAGTGAAGTTAGTAAGGTTACTGGATGTAAAGTCAACATACACAATCGTGTATTTCTCTGTTCTAGAAACTAATACTTACATAACAAATAACAAATGTTAAAAACCAATACTATTTTGTAATAGCATGAAATACATCAAAATAGTTAGGGATATAACAGAAGATGGGAAAACTTGTGTTCTATAAACTACAATATGTAACTGGGAGAAACTAAAGACTAAATAAATGGAGGAATATATCATGTTTGTGAATTGGAAGGCTCAAAATTGTAAAGATGGCACATTTATACAAATTGACCTGTAGATTCTGTGTAATTCCAGTCAAAAACCTCAGAAGGTTTATTTTGTGGAAATTGAAAAGTTGATTCTAACATTCATTTGGAAATACCAAGAGTCAAAAATAGCCAAGAAAATGTTAAAGGAGAACAAACTTAGAGGAATTATATGACTGGATATTAAAATAATATAAAGCTACAGTAATTAAGACAACGAGGTATTAGCAGGAGGAAAGACAGACTAATGGAAGAGAAGAGAGTCCAAAAACAGACCCATATCCCTGTGGTGCCTGATTTATAACAGTTCAGTATGGAAACTTTTTTTCCTTTTTTTCAAAAAAAAAGGTGCCAACTCAACCATATAGCCACCTGGAACTAATTGCTACATCACACCAAATAAAAGACCACTTCCAATAGAGCACTGACCTATAAGTTTAAGAGAAAACAATAAAGCTCTAAACGTTACCTAAGAAAAATCTCTCACTACCTTACAGTAAGCAAAGATTTCCAATCAGGACAGCAAACCTTGACTGTAAAGTAAATATTTATAAATAGAACTTAATTAAAACTAAGAATTTCTATTCAAACAAGGATATTGTCAACAGAATGAAAATGCAAACAATTGCTTTGGAGAAGGTATTAGCTGTATGTATTCTCCCTTGAGGATTTATATCTAGACTGTATAAAGAATTTTACAAATTCCAAGAAAAAAGTTACATGATATTTTAAATTTTATTTTAATTAAATTTAAATTTCATTATTTTTTAGCCATGTCATGAGGCTTGCAGGATCTCAGTTCCCTGACCAGGGACTGAACCTGGGCCACAGCAGTGAAAGCCCGGAATCCTAACCACTAGGCCACCAGGGAACTCAACATGATTTTTTTTTAAATATGCTAGAAATTTTAAAATGTACTTCAAGAAAGATGATATTCACATAGTTAGTAAACACGTGGAATGTTCTTACATCATTAGTTATCAAGGAAATGCAACTTAAAGCCACAATGTAAAACCACTATCCATAAAAATTATCATACATTATTCCTAATAGCTCAAAAGTGAACTTGTCTATTGTCCGTAAACTAAAAATGCATACATAAATTTTGCTATAGTCATGTGATAGAATGCTATGTAGCAATAAAAATGGATGCACCGGTGCTAGAAAGAGAGACATATCACAAATGGTAACTGAAAGAAGCTGGTACAAAATGATACATTCTGAATGATCCCATTTATAATAAATTCAAAAAGAGGCAAAGCTACTACCATGACAGAGGTCAGGATAGTGTTTACTTTTGGATAGAGTGGGAATGACAGGGAGCAGGCATGAGGGAAGCTTCTAGAATGCATACAAGGTTCACTATTTATTCGAGCTGGATGGTGGCTACACAGGTGTGTCCTTTTTAAAAATTCATTGAGGGGCTTATGCTTACAGTTTGCTCGCTTCACATGAAGCCATCAAGGTTGAACCCCACCATTTAGATAATCAGAAAGAAGCCAGTAGCCAGGTGCTGTCTTTACTACATCTACCCAGAGTTCTAGCTGTCAAGAAGCAGCTTTCAGACTAGGCAGCAGAAGAGACATGATAAAGAGAATATTAACATCACAACATAGTAATGTGAGCTCTCAAGGGAGTACCAAGCACAGGGACAGCATAGGAGAGAGCAAATGTCACTCTGCTTGGTGGCTGAGGAAGAAGTATTATGGTGTGAGTAAGAAATTTTCAGTCCCACGGGGGGACCTGATAACATGGACCAGTCCATGTGGCTCACAGTCCCTGGCAAACTGTAGCTCAATCAGCTCTGTTTGAAAGAAGATTGTGTTCCATGAAAAGACAACACAACATCTTGCTTGAGCTCAGTGGTTCCCAATTAGCTGTAGTGAAATACAGTGGTTTAGTATGGAGATTTAAATGGGCATAAAATACAAAAATGTCCAGTAAAGTCACTGTGTTTAGTTCCAATAAAATGCTTGATGAAATTTGTACCTACAGAATATAATTAAGATGAAAGCTTGTTTTGTTTCTCTAATCATGTCTCTTTAATACAAGGGAACAGACCATAATGCACTAGCTGATTCATGGTTTAGCTATCTAACTACTCAGATTAAGTTCTCCAGATGTTTCCTTGTCTTATGAAACTAAGTCTCATTAAAACAATCATGTTCAGATTATCGGAATTTCACTATCAAATATACTTCTCTTAATGGAAATAAAGCCATGATTCTCAGCAAACACATGGTTTGGAAAGCCCTTAACAAGTCTCATGACAGAGTAGTCAATTGGCCTGTTTGCCCCTACACACACACACACACACACACACACACACACACACACACACGCATGAGCCCCTATGATCATTTGCTTTATAACATCTCCCCAGTTATCTTTCTTGCATTTTCAAAATGTTTAAATTGAAAACCAACAGAATTCTCTGGGCCTGCTTCAAAATAATGAGAATTAAGAACACAAAGATAATTGGACTTGAGGGAAAAAGAAAAAAACAAACTCAACCACTTCTTCCAACTTCTTTGAACATATTTCCATTTTCAAACATTTGGGACACATAAAAACAGAATCAAGATCATTATTTTGCTATTCAAATGCTAAAATCAAAGTGGAAAATGTGAAAAAGAAAGTAACTGATATTTTGGAAGAAGACTAAATTCAAACGTCAAGTTCCACTTACTCATCTTGTTTATGACAGCCAGATCTACTTTTAAATTTCTAACAATCTTTGGCAGCATAAAAAATCTGACCTCAGAGTCCCATGTCTCCCAGAGCTCTGTTGCATAAAATCTAGAAAACAAACCCATATTCAAATTTCTTTCATACTTTAAGATTATCTGTACTGTTACAAGTCAAAAGAATTTTCAGACAAATATAAGCCAATTAAGCATTTCATAAAAGTAATAATAAATTGAAACAGAAAGTAGAAAAACACATGTAACATTTTATAACAGCAGATTGTCCCTACTAGCAAAATAAATTGAAGGTAACAGATTTTTTTTTTTTTTTTTTTGTAAACAGCAAAGCAGCAAGTGTTCTGATTACCCTGGGAACTGTTCTGGCTTGAATACAACTCAGCCTTTCTCCTTCCACGATGTAAAACAACAGAGGAGTCAAGCACATCTTTTAATCATAACAGAAGTTAACGTGAATACAAAAACATTTTCTTTTCATTTTGTTATATGTTAAAGTCAGACAAACCCTCTTTTTCCTATTTCCTACTGCTTTTAGCCATTATTCCTGATTCTAAAATAACTATTGGCTCTCAAAGAAAATTTCTGCAATTTCTTTTGTTACTCTAAAAAGTGAGAAGAAAATAGAAAGGTATAGTGAAAAGGGACTTGATTTCACTTCCAACCAGGTGTTAAAATTTTGGAGAAGTTAATTTTTCTCAGATTCAGTTTTAACAATAAACCTGGAGTGATAATACCTTATCAGTTTGCTGTGAGAAAGTAATGCTATCATATATATATAAATCTAGGCACAGCGTAGACATTCAATAAGTGGTAGCTATTATTTTATGATTCTTTTTTACTACATAAAATTTCCTTTCTGTACATCATGAATTTGTGGCTGAAATTAAAATACATGATGTAAAACCTATGTTCACACGTTTCTAATCACTAGTACCAAAACTTCAGTGAAGCTAGGGGATATTATCCTGAGAATCAGCTCTTTCAACTCTCTTTTCTATTCCTCCTTTGGGCAATAAAATATCTGCTAAAATGAAATCAAGGGAAATGAGATTATTAAAATTTAGAAAGCAAAGCACTTAAAGATCAAATAAGGAACAAGGTATGGCATGTAAACAATCCCACTTCCAACTTATCTAAAGCTATGGGAACAATGAAATGATAAATTGAAGTAAATAACTCAAACTGATTTTTCCTTGGTTCCTGCCCAAATAGGATGGACATTTCACAGAGACCGTAGAAACAGAGGAGAGGCTACCCTAGCCCTGTCATCAGCTCTTAGCTTATACTATAAGAGGTACACAGTCTAGATAAAAAGACAGGTCTTGTGCCTATAAAAAGATGTCGGAGCAGAAACTGTTAGAAAACGAAGACAGAGTTTAATTTGTTCTTGTGTGTAATTGTGGTGAAGGCTGGCTAATAATGAGAATGATGGATCTACACTATGTTTCCTTGTCAGTCAATTCCTCCTTTTTCCGTGGCCCCATGCTCTGGTTAATTACTTTATTCTGGATTTATGATACCACAGAATAATTTCAATATATCTGTTTCTACTATCGTCTATGAGCTTGCATCTTATTTATTCTTGTCCTGCAGTGACTAGAACACAGAACACACTCAATTAATTAATCCAGAGGGGACAAAAACTACCATTCAATTAGAAAAGAGTTTACAACTGCCAAAATGCATATGCATGCAATACTGTTTATGTATGTCCATTGTGCCATAACAAATTAATCTTATTTCATTAATCTGGAATCCTCAGGCTTGTTGGAAATGAACAGTATATTTGGCGTGTGTGTGTGTATTTATGTGGAAATGGAAAGTGTGAATTTTGCTGTTTCAAGGAGGTTAGGGAAAACTCTTTATTTTCCTTATTCTGTAGAAGATTAACTCTGGCTTTCCTCCATTATTTTTCGTATTAATAAAAGTCACCAATATGCTTTGAGTTGTGTAAATCCCAAATTTAGACTTCCCTTACTATTCATTCTTCATCATCCCCTGTATCCAATCAATTACCAAATCCTGCTCATTTTACTTCCTAAGAAGTTTGTAATCTGTGTTCCCTTTTCTCCATCCCAGAGAAGATGTACTTAATCCAAGTACAGTTGTCTCACTCTTAGATTACTGAAACTGATTTCCAACTGTTCTCCCTTTCACCAGTCTTCACCACTCGATAACTGGAGAGAGATTTTTCTATTTTTCATTTGATTATTTCATCTTTGCTGAAATTCTTTCAATTGCTTTCCTATTATTTTTTTTTTTATTGAAGTATAGTTGATTTACAATGTTGTGTTACTGCTTTCCCATTATCTTTAGGATTAAGTTCAAAATCCTTATTACAGCTGCACCAGTCTTACCCACTGGCCTCCTTTCTATTCCTTGCCTTTTCAGCATTTCCAAGTTTCCTCTGCTTGGATACCTAGATATTTCACTTCTCATTCTAGCCAAGCTTTTAGTCTTGGATTATCAAAATAACTTCCTCTGGTGTCAATACTCTATTCCTATATGTTAATTCTTCAGGAAGAATACTTTTTCTATGAGAAATGCAGAAGTTCTAGTTTGAACTAAAATATGCATGTTTCATATTTTTATATAGAAAAAAACAGAAAATTATGCATGGATTATGCATAATTTTTGCTTTATTTTTGCTTTTATGCATTTCCCAAATATTCTGCAACAAACAAAAAAAAATAGAAAATGCTTGAATTTTCATTACACACTTAATTTTTTCTTCCTTTTTGTATTTTACTCCTTCTGATTTATTCAAAACATCAATCTATTCAATTAATACTCAACATCTGAAAGACATAAGTTAGATTCTACAGATATGTAATGCTAACCTATAGAGAAACTATTTCAATTCCTTATTATGTTCTTTAAAAAGCTTTTCTATTATCTTAACCACCACATGAAAGTTGTTTTCTGATGCTTTACAACTTCTATAATTCAGTGATCACATATAGCCATAATTTCTAAATGATTATAAAGCTCAGTGAACTCAAAAGGAAAAATTTTTCTGAAATAAATGCTTTGGTTAACATTTAAATTTTTGTCGCAGCATACATTTAAAAATATAATGCTTTTCATAAAGCAGAACAAAGACTATTTGACATGTTAATGTAATGTGGATTTTGAATCTATTTTAAATGAAATTATTCAAATATATTGTCCCATTAAAATACTGAAAATTCCTAATGGAAATATGAAAAGCTTATTTTCCTTTTTGTAAACATCTACCATGACTTAAGCTTTTGCAATCTCCTTTATTTTCAACACTAGAGTGTTTAACAATAAAAGATTAAGCACTCATCATGTGAAGATGAAAATCTAACACTATAAGTATATTTTTGACTATCCCTCATGAGAGTTTCACTTCATTCAGTGTCAGTAGGAGAATCATATTTATTTCCAAAGTGGAAAATTTAAAAGGTACCTATATTTGGTGACTAAATCATTTACCCATTTACGTGAATATGCTCAGTTCATCAAAGTCAAACTCAGTCTAATATTTGTCTCTTCCAGATTCAGATATTCATTATCTAATTCAGCTTCTCTCCCTACCTGTGAAAGTCAGATTGCTGTCCTTCATGCTTCATGAAATCCCAAGATCATCACCTATCATCTCTCCTAAAAGCCTTCTACCTTTCAATCACTTAATCACCTAGGCTATCTTTTCCAAAATTCCCCCTTTCTTAAAGTTTGCACTGTATCAACACAAAAAGAAAACTGTTTTCTTGAATGTTTCCGTGGGGCACTATATGGTTTTATACTTAGTCTTCCTAATTAGGAAAATTCTTCAAGAAACGTCTCTCTAAAAATCACTAAATTTATAAACACCCATAGAGTAACCTGCACTCAGAAAGCACCCAAAATTAATACAGACTAAAACACGCTAACACTAGAGATTTTATTTTCTAGGTTAAGGCAGATTGGGGTAAATTCCTCCTTAATTTTGTTCCTAATGACATTGTAGAATTGCAAAAACAAACAAAAAACTTTGGGCTTTTTTGCTGTCACATTTTCATTTTAGTTAGATAGAAGCCATACGTGTGATGCATAACCATGTCTGGACAGGGCTTCACCTCCTGCTGAGTACGTTGATGCAAATGGCTGTTCATTTATGAAAGTTCTTCACTGAAGTTTACAAATAAGTTCCTTGGTTTAAAAAAAAAATAGGTAGGCAGAAGGCAGATACATAAGAATCTAAATCATCTGAAAAACACTGATCACTACCTGTTTCCAAATTTTTGGTCCTATTAGGGTTTTGTTTGTTTGTTTGCCTTTTTTCAAACCAACGTCTCTTGTACATGATGTGCCCTGTTCCAAGATGAACACTTTCCCATGGCTCTAAATTAGACTGGAAAATTCGTACACAAACTAAAATACACATAATTAAAAACAAGTAGTGGTAAGTATATAGTGTTAAAAGATAAATTGAGGCATATTAAAAATGTTATTTCAGCAAAAATCGACTCCAATCCGATAGTGCTAAAGCAGAAGAGTCCACTGACAGGGGCTGAGGAGAGACTTTTATAAAGAAAAGGTGGAAACAAAGGAAGGAAATTATTGATTAGCTATAACTTAATCCCAAGTTGGCTGTTTGCGATTAGCTGTCCTTAGGTTTCAACTTAGTAACCTTGAGGTGTTAATGGACTTAGATTTTGTTTTGCTTCCACAGGCCACCATGACATTAGAACCCCTCCGTCTAACAGGCTCCCTGTTTAATTAATTTAACAATAGTACTTTTAAGATTTTTAAAGTACCTATACTTATTTCCATTTGTCTTTACTTTTATCTTCATTCAGTTTAGGGTTTTGAAATGATTTCTGCAACTCATGTGAAGCAAAGGCAAAATGAGACACACAAACAAGAAAATGCATGTAAAACAATACATTTTGATGATCGTTTTACTAAAAACATACATATGCCTATACAATAATGTCTACTTATTTCTGCATGTTGCTAGTGTAGAATAAGGGTAAATATTTTTTAGCTTTTGAGCCTTGAATATTCATATGCATTCATTCAACTAATATTGTTTAATTTTTGCCAACTGCCAGGCACGTTGTTCCAGGGGTTGAAGGTGCATCAGTAAATAAATAGATTTAAATGTCCATCCTGATGGAGCTTACATTCTGATTACTTGTGAAATACGACTCACAGATTTTCAAGTCAAATTCAAGGATATTTTTTTTCTCCAAAGATTCACTCATAGCATCTGATCTAGATGTGTTCACATTTTTAAATATAACAAAATGAGGTTATGAACCAAACAAAGCAAATTACTTTGAACATGTTGAAAGAACTGTAAATAATAGAATTGCATAAACTACAACACAGAGTAACCCAATTTTCGGGGTTTAATCACATATTACTGATTAATCTCCCAAATATAAATATTTACAGATGTTCAGTTCTTCTTTCTTTATGGAAAATGAAGAAACTCTGGGCAGAGAACGAACTGAACTTTCAAAAGTTCTCGAAATATTTTAAACAGGAAACCAGCTGCAATACCCACCCACGGCAATATGTTCAAGGTGCAGAACTGCAGGAGTTCAGTGAAGCCCTTGGCAACTCCAAATTACTACAAGTCAGATTTAGTTCTTGAATTATATGCCCGTGTGGATATGATTACAGAGGACGCTGAGAAAATAAAATTATTAGTGAATATGGACCTACCCAAGTTTCACAATTATGTTTTTTCCTTAAAACACGTGATTAATCTATTTTGAAATCACAAGGCTACCTACCTCTGAATAGAAATAGCATAAGTTTCAGAGGGTATATTGTTCCTCTTATGAATGAATGGAAAAAATATAAAAGGAACATGTGAAATTGATTTTGTGTATAATTAAAACTATGCATTTATAGTACTATATTTATTTATAGTATTACAAGGATGTTAAACCAATTGTTCTTTCTTGCTAAGGAGCATTTTAACTCTCAGAAAAACTGAAATAAAATAATATAGAAAAAGCAAAGGAGAACAATGAAATTATTCAAAACTGGACATTCTTATATTATGTAACAAAAGGAGAAATATTAATATATACATATATTTCATTACAAATTATCAGAACAGCAGCTAATAACATGTTGATGTTTAGACGAAACGTTGACTTCTTATCTCAGTCACTGGCACTAGATTTATAGCCTATTGATTTATGGACTCTTTTGAGATAAAAATAATATCAATCAAATGTTTTGTTCTAATTCTTTACATTTTAATTAATATAAAACAAGTAATCCATTTTCAGATATATCATTGGGAGGAAAATACCTTACCCTAGAAAAACAAATATGGTGATTGTGCAATACTTAAGCTACGTCTTATAATAATATATCCAAAATCTTGATTTCACTGGG
This sequence comes from Globicephala melas, assembly GCF_963455315.2. Classification (NCBI taxonomy): domain Eukaryota; kingdom Metazoa; phylum Chordata; class Mammalia; order Artiodactyla; family Delphinidae; genus Globicephala; species Globicephala melas. The sequence goes on along the minus strand of NC_083326.1, from coordinate 21,602,642 downwards.
AAATTTTCATTTGAAAGAAAAGACATGAAATATTTAAAGATGTAAATGTTAGATTTTGATTTGAAAATCAGTTACTTTATGTGCTAGCAAAACTTCTTCCCTGGCTTTACTTTCTCCCTTTTAGCCAAAATGTATTAGTAATTTGTTTAGACATAGAGTCTCTCAACTTCTCCAATCATCTTTCTAAGAGCTGATGTTTCTGGTTTTTGTCCTTTGGCATAAAAATAGACAACACTAAAGAAAAAAGCAATTTAACTATAAAACAGAGTTCTTAACACAATTGTTAACTGATCTGGAATCAGTTTTCATGCATTTATTTTTATTGTAGGCATAGTTGTTTTTTTTTATTTCTTTACTAAAGACAAGTAAGGAATTGCATTAAAAATGTCAAAATAACAGGAAGTCAATAGCCAGTGTTTATATTTCTCAACAGATCTGGCTTTCCAGTCTCTAACATAGAAAATGTAAGACATGTGCAAGGAAAGAGCTGAAACCAGATTAAACTCAGACATTTTTTTAAACTTGCTTTGTTTATATTCACCCTCTCAATCATATAAATATTTTTCAACTCTTTCCCAAGTAATCCCAATAATGCCACAATTTTAAATCTTCCTCAAAAACTCTATTTTTACTTTTTTTCTCTCTCTGCTCTCCCAGATTTGTATCTTTCATTTAATTCATAAAAAGAAGAAGAAGAAAAAAAAACTAAGAAATGTGTGGATTCCTAGAAACTGGGTTTCGTTGTTTTCATCATTGTCTGCTTTTCACACCAATTAGGTTTTCTTAAATTATAGCAACGAAAGAACATACTAACACCAGTTATTTCCACGGGTCATGATATGTCACATACTTCTCAGTATCAGTATAACAAAAATATATCAATATAACAGCATCAGAATGGTATACTGAAACCCAGAGAATACTGGGTTCAAAATCAGAAAACCCGGGATAAATCTGTTTCTTGAGAAGGTCACTCAAACACGTATCTTCATTTACAACACAGAGATAAATATAATTCCTAACCATGATCTATGGTTGCTGTGAGAATACTTTGTAATTGTTTATATTCTGGGGCCTGTCCTACATGGCAGTCATTAGCCAGATGGAGCTGGAAATGAGGGTAGTCTGATCTGAGATGTACTGTATATGTAAATTAGGCACAGTATAGAAAACAAAAATGTAAAATATCTCATTCATAATTTTATATTGATTATATTTTAGAATGATATTTTTAATATATTGAGAAGTAAAATATACTACTAAAATTAATTTCATGTTTATTTTTTAACTTTTTTTTTAACATCTTTATTGCAGTATAATTGCTTTACAATGTTGTGTTAGTTTCTGCTGTATAACAAAGTGAATCAGTTACACATATACATATATCCTCAAATCTCCTCCCTCTTGCATCTCCCTCCCTCCCACCCTCCCTATCCCACCCTTCTAGGTGTTCACAAAGCGCCGAGCTGATCTCCCTGTGCAATGCAATATTTTAACTTTTTAATGTAACTTTAAATTGTGTATGTTGTTTGAACAATATTCCTATTGGACATCTCTACTCTAGAATATCTAAACAAAACTAAGGGGGTTTATTTTTCATAGAGGATTGTACAGAAATAGAAAATTATGCTTTGATTTTTAAAAAATATGTTCCGTGGATTTTGGCAATATTTTTGTCTCTATCTTACAGAGGCTTTCAATCTATACTTCAAGTTAACATGGTTACTAATAACAGTATTTACAAATATATGCTTGGAAACTGCATTCTATTGATAGTGGAAATACAGACAAAAGAAGTAATGCCTGTTATTTAAATGCAAATAAACAGGACATTTTCATTCTCTGCCACATGGTCACATAATGCAGAAGAGGTGATGCTGCACTAGTTGTACCAGAGTACAACTGACATCATTCAAAACGATGGATATATGTCTGGTCAACATTCTCATCTAGGCTTTAAGAAAGCCCATTAAAATATATTGGAAGCTGTTTAGACAGCTTGGGTTTTTAGACAAAAATGATTCTTTGTTTTTAATTGATCAGTAAAACATTTTTTAATGTAACAGCATTTCTTCATAACAATACAAAAATGTTTCTTATATTTAAAAATATATGTAATTGGGCTTCCCTGGTGGCGCAGTGGTTGAGAGTCCACCTGCCGATGCAGGGGACACGGGTTCGTGCCCCGGTCCGGGAAGATCCCACATGCCGCAGAGCGGCTGGACCCGTGAGCCATGGCCGCTGGGCCTGCGCGTCCGGAGCCTGTGCTCTGCAACGGGAGAGGCCACAACAGTGAGAGGCCCGCTTCCGCAAAAAAAAAAGAAAAAAAAAATACATGTAATTGTAAAAATATTGGTTGTGTTATAAACTTAGGCCCAAGAACACTAAATAACATTATTAATAAACATTATTTTTATTTTTATCTAAATCATTGGCAAAATAATAAACCTCTAGAAAGATTATGGGATTACAACTTGTTAGACGTGGAAAATTCTGTCTAGATCTTATCCCTGCCTGAAGATTGTTCTCTAATACAGTCTGTAAGACCAATCAAAACATCATAAAAAATAGCAAGAAGGTAAATGGATAAATTCACAAACAAAAATTTAGAGTCTCAGTATGGGATGGGTATTAAAATTACTGTCTACCTGTGAATATTTATGTTTCTACCATAATTAAATCTAACTATATATACATATATACACACACACACACACACACACACACACACACACATACATATATATCATTATGCTTTTCCATATATTTTTATGAGGCAAGTATTCCACATTTAAGTAAATTTAAAAATATTTATTAATAAAAAATAAAGCTTATCTAGTAAAACCAATTGTGTTAATTGATTAGGTAGTAGAGGAATGAAATATATTTTCAGGGACAAAAACTTCATTTATTATCCAACGTATTTTCATATATATTATCCTTACAATATTCTCATCTCTCAGTTCCTATTAATTCCAATAATTTTACCTCACCCACCCACTGGCTGGTTATATACCCTAGATGCCATTACCAAGTTAGCATTTCTTTCCCATTTCAATGTCAAGCACCTTTCTGATTTCCTTCTCCTATATTTCCCATAACTCTCTTCTTTGACCCAACTTGGACGTCCTATAAATTGATTCTATTGCCTTCTATTTCTCATCTACTTCACATCAACGTTGCCCTCCCTATTCTGTGCTCCATTATTAGCAAATTACCTTTGGCTAGAATGGCATTCTCTCCACCTTACTTGCCTAGAAAACTCTAATTCTGGTTAATTCCAACTACCTGCCTGGTCCATAGATGCACCTCAGCACCTGATCATACTTGGAGAAAACACATCCCTTGTCATCTGGTCTCACTTCAACTTCTTGACTTGAACATCAAGCCAGCCCTTAGTGCTACCAAGCCAACTCGATCAATTCACTCTCCCATTCTCTTGAACAATGCCACACATTTTCTGTCTTCAAACTTCCCATGTCTTTCTCAACTCTTCCATCTCTCTTGATGAACCTGTTTTTTCTATTTCACTAAGAAAAGAAAAGTTATCAAAGACAACCACTATACTCTGGTTCTACCACAGCTATCAGTCTCATTAATACCATTATACTCTGCTTGGAGGGATCATTCAGGTCCTTAAGGCCAAACTTCCCATTTGTATGCTCCATCTAATCACTTCTAACACACTCAAGGATGTGCGTCCCCTGAAAACAGTCCCCTCTCTCCTACTAAATCAGTTTATACTTCTCTTCTAGATCATTCCCATCAGGCAATGGGCAGAGGCTGTAATGCCGTCAACCTTACAAAAAAATCATCTTGATCCCCATCCAGGGGCCATCCGATTTCTCTGGAATTTTTTGAAACAAAAATCTTTAAAAGACATTTTCACTCATCCAATTCTCTCCTGAACCCACTGTGTTAATATTCAAGCCTAGATCTCTACAAAAAACAATGACTTCTACATTGCTAAATCTAATTAATGTTTAATTCCAGGCTTGAAATTCCTGTCTTACTTGACCAATTAGTAGTATTTCTATAACTGGCCATTCCATCTTTCCAGATCACTCATTTACTTGGCTTCTAGAAGACCCCTTCTCATGGTTCTTCTCTACCTTGCTGGTGGCTGCTTCTTATTCTGCTTCAGTGGGTCTGTCTCACCGCACACCTCTGAGGTGGAAGTGCTCCAGGGCTGAGTCTTCGCACCTCTTCTCTTCCCCAGTGGTAATATGTCTAGCTGAATGCATCCAGTCCTTTGCCTTCAAAACCACCTATTTCCTGATGTTTACCAAAATCATTTCTCCATTCTGAGATCTTCTTTTAGTTCTTGACTCATGAATCCAGCTGACATCTCCACTTCAATATGTAACTGGTATCTCAAATTTCACATGTCCAAAACCAAATTCTTAAACACCAGCTCCCAATCTAAACTACTCCTCCCACTGGCCTCCTTCTGTCAACAAACAGATATTTTATTATTCCAGTTTCTCAGATCAAGCCAAAAGATCATCTGTTGTGTTTTTTTTTAAAAAAGATCATCTTTGATTCCTCCTTTTTTCACATTGCACATCATCGTAGTTGGAAAATTCTGTATTTCCATAATCTCAGCAACTTTGTTTCTAGTATCTATTTCAAACTGCTTTATCTCTTGCCTGGACTGTTGTATTTTTCCCAGTCTCTCTAACTTTTCCCTACTCCAGTGTATTCTCCACAACAGCTGGAGTGATCCTTTTAAAACTTAACTTAGGATCAAAAACTTAAATCACTTCCCATCAGGCTCACAATAAAAAAAGAAGTTATTGCTGCGGCCTGTGAGGGTCTCATGATCTGGGTACAGGCTACTTCTCCAAACTATTCTCCAGGATCTGAGATTTCTGGACCTGAGATTCATACCATTATGGGGTGAGGAGGCCTTTTTTTTATGTAAAAGATTATCTTGAAATTTAGTTGGATTAGTTTCACGGTACACCTGCCTCTGCTTTGCTTACTTTCTGCAGCTGCTGGCCTTCCGGCCATTCCTTCAAAAGACAATACTCTCCTGACTAGAGACTTTAGTGTTTTGTTTTTTTTTTTTTTGTGGTACGCGGGCCTCTCACTGTTGTGGCCTCTCCCGTTGCGGAGCACAGGCTCCGGACATGCAGGCTCAGTGGCCATGGCTCACGGGCCCAGCCGCTCCGTGGCACGTGGGATCCTCCTGGACGGGGGCACGAACCCGTGTCCCCTGCATCGGCAGGCGGACTCTCAACCACTGCGCCACCAGGGAAGCCCGACTTTAGTGTTTTTTAATCTGCCTATAACTTTTCCTCCTAAGATTCCTCATGGTAGATTTCTTTCATTCACCCTGACGGAGGGCAGTTCTCAGATTATGTCAAAAGGACACACATTCTCCATTCCCTCTTAGCCTGCCTCTTCTTTCATCAAGAACTTATCATTACTTAATATACAATTATAGAATTTGTGGATTCTATTGCTTCACTAGCTAAAATTTACACTTGATGAAAGCAGGGGATTTTTAGTTTAGTTTGCATTTCTATTTCTATTGCTAGAACAAGGTCGGAGACACAGTAGATATTCACCACTAAGAGAATAAACCTGCAAGAAAAGAGAATGGCTTAAAACTATTCTTTTTTTTCCCCAAAAGACAAGTATTACAAGTTTTACTAAATAAATCAGACTCCCCTAAAGAAGATGACCTTGGAAAACTGGACGCTGATAGACTCTTATAATTAATATAGAAAAAGTTTTCAGTGAGGTTAACTTCCATTTTAATCATGACCAGGAACTTAATTCTTTGAATTATCTGAAATATATATATATATATATATATATATATATATATATTACAGTGAATATCTTTAGCTACAAAAGACAAATGTTTATACATAGTCAGCCACAAATACTTTTGAAATAGTGTGGAAAGTAGGTGAGGGACTTGAGAGAAAAAGGCATGTGTACCCTTTCCAAAAAATAAGAGAATCAAGGGGTTTCACAGGACTGAGAAGTTGGGAGAGGGAGTTTGCCTCTTGCATTATTTATACTTCTGATATTGTTTCTGATAAACATCTAGGTTACTAGAATGTGTCGTTTTCATTAATTTATATAGAAAAAATACTCAATAACCACTTACAGCCACAGAGTAGATATAGACAAGTGAATATATTAATATAAGACCTAGGAGTCGAGCTTTGGTGTCAGCTAAGCTTAGGCCCTGACTTCTGTGAGAAGCCCACTTCTAAGAGAGCGGACCTGCTTATGGCTCGGTGAGTACTGGAGTCTTTCCCATCAATCTGCACTAGTAGGTCAAATTTATTGCAGTCCCACATCCAAAGTTCAGAAACCAGCATGTAGATTCATACAGCATCAACATTTTTACAGTCCATTTATTATCATAATTGTCACAATCAATGTTTTCAATCCACACAGTCATAAGTTTTATAACTTAAGCTCTGTCATGATAAGAAGAACAGAGAAACCTGGGCAGCATCAGAGAATGGGATGAGAGCAGCTCTAAGTTGTCTGGCTTTGGTCCGACTCAGTCCTGCCGTAGGTAAACCTACAGGAGATTCTGAACTAAAAATGGAATGAGGCACACCTGAGTCCTTACACAACCCCTGCAATTACTCGAGCTCCTACCTAGGAAAGGCTTACAGATAGAAATTTCCAGAACTACATTAAACTCCAGGGATTGCCTGGCACTTCTACCTCCCCCTCCCTCCTTTGCTACAAAGTGTCACCATTCCACTGAGCACTTATAATTTGTGAGTTATGTTTTCACCTCATTCAGATGATGAGTAAACAGAAGAAAGAAATCTATGAATATATGAATAATAAGGCCATTCGATCTTTGGCAGCCATCATACATTCAACTTTTGACATAATGCCTTCATAATCCTAAATTCACTAAGGGAGGAAATGAAAGACTCTATGAAAAACCCTCAGAACTCTTTCCGTAAAAACTAGTCTAAAGTTGCTTCAGGCTCTTCTTCATTTAAATATTGTCACTTTACCTCATGTTACATTTCTAACCAGTTCCTGCAACTTAGAAACATATGTTCATGAGTCAGTGACTGAAAGACTCACTTCTATTTTTTTTAACCTTAAATTCCGCAAACTAAAAGCAAGCATTGGGTTAAAATACGATTGGTAAGTTCTGCAATGAGCATGTTTCCTACCCAATACTAAGGATATCTCTGTCTTCAGCTACCAAAAAAATGCTTCTATCAGAATTTTAACATCAAATATCTTTATATCTTTGTTACACATAACAGCAATTCTTGGCAAATACCATTGACTATAAATCACCAAGATAATACTTAAACATATAATAAGATTAATAATCCTCTGCAAAGCTATTGATTTCAATGAAATGGCCCTGTGCCCAACCCATCTTCTCTTTGATGGGCTGATTTTCTCCAATAAAATACCTATCCAGTTTTCCTTTTTATAACCAAAGTCTCAATTCACACTTGATCACAGCTGAACATCTATAATTGGTGACGGCACTGAGGACTGGGGCATATAAAATTCCCTCTTTGGAAAACCATCTTGGAATTCAGCCTAGACATATTTAATTAAAATAAAATGTCATAGAGTCAGTGACCAAAGCATTTGAAACAACAAATGTACTTATTCTTTTAGTAATGATAATTTTAAAAGGATCAATCTTTACATTTCAACTATCTTTATCTGTTTGGATGCTTGGCAAAAGGTATTGCTCCAATACAGCCTACTTAAGTGACAGCAAGCTTCTAAAATAGTACATAGTACATTTCTAAAATGATATCATATACTATACATAGAGAATCCTAAAGATGCTACCAGAAAACTACTAGAGCTAATCAATGAATTTGGTAAAGTAGCAGGATACAAAATTAATGCACAGAAATCTCTGGCATTCTTATAAACTAATGAGGAAAAATCTGAGAGTGAAATTAAGAAAACACTCCCATTTACCACTGCTGCAACAAAAAGAATAAAATATCTAGGAATAAACCTACCTAAGGAGACAAAAGACCTGTATGGAGAAAATTATAAGACACTGATGAAAGAAATTAAAGATCATTCAAATAGATGGAGAGATATACCATGTCCTTGGATTGGAAGAATCAACACTGTGAAAATGACTCTACTACGCAAAGCAACCTACAGATTCAATGCAGTCCCTATCAAACTACCACTGGCATTTTTCACAGAACTAGAACAAAAAATTTCACAATTTGTATGGAATCACAAAAGACCCTGAATAGCCAAAGCAATCTTGAGAAAGAAAAATGGAGCTGGAGGAATCAGGCTCCCTGACTTCAGACTATACTAGAAAGCTACAGTACTGAAGACAGTATGGTACTGACACAAAAACAGAAATATAGATCAATGGAACAGGATAGAAAGCCCAGAGATAAACCCACGCATATATGGTCACCTTATCTTTGATAAAGGAGGCAGGAATATACAGTGGAGAAAGGACAGCCTCTTCAATAAGTGGTGCTGGGAAAACTGGACAGGTACATGTAAAAGTATGAGATTAGAACACTCACTAACACCATACACAAAAATAAACTCAAAATGGATTAAAGACCTAAATGTAAGGCCACACATTATCAAACTCTTAGAGGAAAACATAGGCAGAACACTCTATGACATAAATCACAGCAAGATCCTTTTTGACCCACCTCCTAGAGAAATGGAAATAAAAACAAAAATAAACAAACGGGACCTAATGAAACTTCAAAGCTTTTGCACAGCAAAGGAAACCATAAACAAGACCAAAAGACAACCCTCAGAATGGGAGAAAATATTTGCAAATGAAGCAACTGACAAAGGATTAATCTCCAAAATTTACAAGCAGCTCATGCAGCTCAATGACAAAAAAACAAACAATCCAATCAAAAAATGGACAGAAGACCTAAACAGACATTTCTCCAAAGAAGATATACAGATTGCCAACAAACACATGAAAGAATGCTCAACATCATTAATCAGTAAAGAAATGCAAATCAAAACTACAATGAGATATCATCTCACACCGGTCAGAATGGCAATCATCAAAAAATCTAGAAACAATAAATACTGGAGAGGGTGTGGAGAAAAGGGAACAATCTTGCACTGATGGTGGGAATGTAAACTGATACAGCCACTATAGAGAACAGTATGGAAGTTCCTTAAAAAACTACAAATAGAACTACCATATGACCCAGCAATCCCACTATTGGGCATATACCCTGAGAAAACCATAACTGAAAAAGAGGCATGTACCAGAATGTTCACTGCAGCTCTGTTTACAGTAGCCAGGACATGGAAGCAACCTAAGTGTCCATCAACAGATGGATGGATAAAGAAGATGTGGCACATATATACAATGGAATATTACTCAGCCATAAAAAGAAATGAAATTGAGTTATTTGTAGTGAGGTGGATGGACCTAGAGTCTGTCATACATAGTGAAGTAAGTCAGAAAGAGAAAAACAAATACCGTATGCTAACACATATATATGGAATCTAAAAAAAAAAATGGTTATGAAGAACCTAGGGGCAAGATGGGAATAAAGACACAGACCTACTAGAGAATGGATTTGAGGATATGGGGAGGGGGAAGGGTAAGCTGGGACAAAGTGAGAGAGTGGCATGAACATATATACACTACCAAATGTCAAATAGATAGCTAGTGGGAAGCAGCCGCATAGCACAGGGAGATCAGCTCAGCTCGGTGCTTTTTGACCACCTAGAGGGGTGGGATAGGAGGGTGGGAGACACAAGAGGGAAGAGATATGGGGATATATGTATATGTATAGCTGATTCAGTTTGTTATAAAGCAGAAACTAACACACCATTGTAAAGCAATGATACTCCAATAAAGATGCTAAAAGATAAAATGATATCATAGAAATTATACATATTATTCAAAACTCATTATTATAACATAAGGTGCTTTTCTAATTTTATTTCGTTAAAAACATTGAAAAATAGAAGAGAAGAAAATGAATGCTATTGCAGAGATTAGTCTTATTCTATTTAGAGGAAAAGCAAAATAATACATTTAAGGTTTGGATATTTGAACAGGAAAGTGTTGATAAATAGGTTCTATTCTTTTTACTATACATACACTGTTCTCAAAATTATCTATTAGCAACATAAATTTTAAATTTATGTTTAAATTTTAAATTTTCTTCACCCATTGAAATAAAACTTATAGGATAATTCTTTTTGGTAATAATTGCATCTCTCCATAATTTTAAGAAGGTGTGGTCACTAGGCATTCATTCATATCATGAATCAAAAAGAAACAAAGGAATGTCAGCATAATCCCAATATCATTTCCAGTCATTTCACATATTTCATTTGTGAATCAGTAATATTAGATGAAAATCAGAGATGAAATTTCCTTTGAGAAATCAAAATATATCTTCTCTGAATATGACTACAACATTCAAGAAAATAAAAGAGAGAGGAAAGCATAAGAGATGAATATGAGAACAGCATATTACAGAATTTAAATGTAAAACCTGCTTATTTTCAGGATCAATTTCTTCTTTCTATTCCCAATGCCAAGAGTGGACCACCTGAGAGGACTGTGATTGGCTGGGTTTACACATGCTGGAATTGATCTGCCTGTGTCTCACCGCCCCTCCCTGAGTTCTGTTACCCCAATGCCCATTCCAAACCATCCTGCTAATACCTCCAGCCAGATTCACATCCCTAAAATACCAGTGCAGCACAGTGGAATAGCTCTGGAGCCAGAAAGACATTGTCTGGAATCCTGGCTCCACTTACTATATTTGTGGCTTTAAAGAAATCATTTAACATTTTTGAACATCAGATTTTTTCACATGTAAAATAAAGATAATATGTAAAATAAAGTTCATTTGATCACACAGCTATCAAAATTGTAGATAGGTATGTAAGTTACCTTGAACACAGAAGAAACACAATCATGTGTTGAAAGTATGCCAATGATGAAAACGAAGAAGATAATGGTTAAGAAGAATAAGATGATGAAGAAGAAGGAGGAAGCAGAGGATGAGAAGAAGAAATACTCCATGTCTTCAGAAATTTGCAATTGTCCCCACTGTATAATATATAATATATAATATATAATCTGTGTGAATTTTAAGATGCTCCACAACTCCATCCTGCTCTAGCTATTGAGCACAATGTCTACTACTCACAAGGTGTATTTTTTTCTGCTCCAGTGAGGGGAATCACTCATCCCTATCCTACCTGGCTGTATATTAATTTATGCCTCAAAACCCTTTGCTCCAACTACTTCTGAACAGAAGAGTTTTTTTGCTTTTCAACAACTATCCAAGTTCCACTGATTTTTTAAGTCTCAGCTCAGGCAGCCAGACTTCTCTTTCAAGGCTTCTCTAAAATCTTGCTGAAAAGGGAATTTTGAAGGTTTTGGCATTATGGCAGAATTCAATTGACCTTGCAATACAAGTACAGGAGATATGATGCTTCTTCAAATAGAAGTGGCCTGAGATCATTTTCAGTCGTAAAGAATTACTGCCATTATATGTGTGGCTCTAATAATTAGATGAAACCCTCATAAATTTCAAGGCTACACCCATAGTGAGGCACCAAGAAGCTAGGTCCCAATGATCAAGTAAATACTGAATCCAATGAAAACATATGAACAGTGCAAGAGAGACCACTAAATGATGTTATTTCACAAGAAAACTATTTTTTAAAGTTTTAGGAGAAAATACAATTCATATTAAACATTTTTCTAAATATTCAAAGACATTGATATTTTAAATCAATATTGCAAAATCACACAAAACATACAAATATTGTATCACTAACTTGTCAAGATTCCTTTCTAATCTAATGCTTATGTAAAAATATGGAGAAAAGTCCGAATTAAAGACTAATTTATATGTCTTTAAATATCTGACAATATTTAAAGGATATTTAACAATATTTAAAGGATATTTTAAAGGATATGACAATAGGATATTTGACAATAAAATGATTAACAAAATATTTAATCAAAAGTTGTAACAATACCCTATCCCACAAAAATATTAGCAAAAGTGCATTCAGATGATTTTAGAAAAAAGGAAAACTAGTGTTTATTTAAATGAGAATATCAAGAAATATCATTGTGTATTTCAGTGCCATGTTACTTACATGTTTATAATTGTATTTTTAAAAGAATATCTCCTTTATATTTCTATTTAACAGATTTACCCATTTAACATTTATTTTATAATTTGTCTTTGCAGGAAACATAAGCAAATACTTCCCAACGGTTTTCAGAGATCCTTTTTCCTTAGTTCTGTAATTACTTTCTCTAAACACACATTTCCTTTTATTATGGTCAGGATTTTATTATTATATTCTATGTCTCTTCTCCTCCACACTACCCAGGTAGTTTATATAAAGAAATCAATATTAATGCTAAGTTTGAAGTATACTTTTCTGCTAACAGTGACAGGAATTTATCATGAGGACCAGCAAAATGAAAATAACTCTAAATGGATGAGGCATAAATATAAGGATCTGCATAATAATTCTACTTTATTTTTACTCTAAGAATATAGATTACTTCAAACACATTGACTAACTCATATTCATTTGGAACTACAAAACAAGGTTTTATTATCAACATAATATATTACTGTCTAAATTTAGAGCTGAAAATCTTACCTGAGTTTTGTTAGTACACCGTTATTTTTTACAAAACAGGAAATGTATGACAAGCTGTCAGGATAAAGAATACCAATGTGGAAAATGGAAGAGAGAGGGAAGAAATCAAGTCCACTTTAAGAAGAAACACTGAATCCCTCTGTTTCCCAGACCTACAGTAGTTCTGCATCTTATAAGCAACTGTCTTTTCTTTGCTCTGAGAATAACACATGCTCTGCCCCAGCAGGAAAATATAAAAATTAAATAGAAAACCACAAGGTTATTAAGCATCTTACCCTCTGGGCTTGCTGGGCTGCTCTAGCGGCTCAGTGTTACAGACACATATGTAAACAGCAGAATTTCCGGCATCCTTTTCTCATCTGTATAGCTCTGGGGTCTTGGCCAACAGGATTATTTCCAGCATTACGGCCACTCCACACTAACTCAAAAAAGATTCCCATTGGTTGTGAAGTTTTATCAAAACCAATACCACAACACTCTCTGTGGATCACAAGTGAGCTATCCAAAATGAAATCATTTTAATGTTCCCTAACTCAGTATCGTTATCCAATACTTTCTACACAACCTATTTGAACTGTACTGTAAGTGAAAAAGGGAGAAACATCCACCCCTTCATCCACCAGTGTGTTTAATAACAATCTGTATAACTTGCAATAGTAATAGAAAAAATAAAATGGCAAAGCAAGAACTAATACCGTATCTATCTGCAAAAGATTTAAAGAAAGATTATAGTGCAGATTACAGGAACAATAGGAAACATCACTGGTCCAAGCTGATCTTTATTAGATTGCCCCAGAAAAGAAAAAAAAAATTAATAAACTATTTGGGTATAGAAATCATGATACAAAAATGTATGTCAAAACCTTTGATTTCAGTCATGTTGGCAGGAATTGTGAGCTGTCGTCTCCAGGGCCCCCAGTGAGAGCTCTCCAGCCCCTTTCCCTGGGGAAAAGAAAGGAGTGACTTTCTGGTGGCATGATGCAGCTGTCAGGAAGTGTTCTGACAAATGGGTGATGGCAGACCACATGAAAGAGAGCTTCTCTGGTTGAACTAACAGCCTAGAATGCCCAAAGTTTCTTTTCAGAGGAGAGGGCAGAAGAAACACAATCACTATATCCTTATAAATAGCATGAAAACAGCATTCGAAAGTTAGGGAGCTAATGTCTCCAAATTATTTTATTCTTCCTCCCCTCTTAATTTGGAAGAATATTCTTAGCTGAATAACCTATTTGTCATCTATTTCTACTGAACAGCATCCTTTCCTCCTTACTTCCTGAGGCAATGGAGGGGGTGACCTTTCTCCCATAAAAAGTGAACTAACCCTCTGAGGGTTCCTTTCCTTCCGTCTTTTCAGAAAATGTGCTCAGTCACCATACTCTCTTCTCTCTCCCTGAACTCTCCTTTTCATCTGGTTTTTCCTCATGACATTTAAAACACCACCAGTTCTTCAGTCAGTTTCAGTTATGCCAATGAATCTCACTTTCAGTTTGGTTATTTTCACTTGTAGGTACTGTTCTCTTCTGCTTCATGGTCAGATGATTGAAAGAGCTCTTTCCATCCAGGAACCCCATTTAATCTACCATCTACTCCCTTTAGTACACCAAAGTGACGCTCTGAAAACACACACTTTCCCACACACACATGCATATGCATGCACACACATGCACATTTTGTGTTTTTTTACGTTTGTAGACTCCTCTCAGCCCATGTGCTACGTGTCCTCTATGCAGCCTTTGATACTGTTCACAGCCCCACCTACACGAAGACTTCTCGGATCTCAGCACTACATCCTCCTGGTCTTTCTCATGAGCACTCACCATCCTCTCCCCGCCCTCTGGAGGTACCTCTTTTCCCTCCCATCCCTACATATACTGCAGGTATGTCCTCATGTAAATCTATTACCACGCTGGATAATTTCACCCATTCTAACAGTTTCAATTATCACCTTTCTTTACCAAATACTTATATTCAGATCCAATCCTTTTCTGAGTCTCCAACACTTATATACATCAGCACACTGTACTCTGCTACTAGAAAATACGACAATATGTCATCAAGATATTTAAAACTGAAATCATTATTCCTCCATGGACTTGCTGTGTTATTTACCTCAATAATGCCAACCATGGGCTTCCCTGGTGGCGCAGTGGTTGAGAGTCCGCCTGCCGATGCAGGGGACACGGGTTCGTGCCCCAGTCCGGGAAGTTCCCACATGCCGCGGAGCGGCTGGGCCCGTGAACCATGGCCGCTAAGCCTGCGCATCCGGAGCCTGTTCTCCGCAACGTGAGAGGCCACAATGGTGAGAGACCTGCGTACCACAAAATAAATAAATAATAAATAAATAAATAATGCCAACCAGTCTTACACTTTGCCAAAAAAAATCCTGGAAGTCGTCCTTGAATTCTTTTCTATATTCAATGCAGCATCACCTCCTTTTGATTTTACTTCAATAAGCTGCCCAGTCCTCTCTCTTCCCACTGCAACAATCCTGGTTCAGGCAACTGTCATAATCTGACTAGGTCACTGCAGTGTCTTCCTAAATGATCTATCTGCCTCCAAGCTTGTTTAGTAACAATTGTTTAGTAGGCAATCTTTAGTAAGAGTTACAATGGCCTATTGCCAGTACTCATGCTTCTTGAAGGCTCTGAAGATTTTTAACCCTCTTATCACATCTATTCTTCAAAATGCATTTGCCAGCATGCAACTTTTATGGATTATTTTTTATGTCTTGTAAGCCATGGCATGTCCTTATCCTCCCCTTTATTACTTTGTTCTCTTTCAAGGAGGAATCCCTCCAAGGGACTGTCACTGGTCCTATTCTCACCCCACATCCTCTGTCAGAGTAATCATATCCATTTTTGTGGATTCTTTCACCATATATATTACAGTGGGCTGAATGATGTCCTCCAAAAAGATATGTTAAATACTTAACCCTCGGTACCTGTGAATGTGCCCTTATTTGTAAATAGGGTCTTTGCAGATGTAATCAAGTTAAGATGGGGTTATACCATATTAGGGTGGGTCCTAATCCAATGACTAGTGTCCTTTTAAGAAGAAGGAAATTTAGATACAGAAACACAGAGGAGAACACCATGAGAAGACAGATGCAGAGATTGGAGTGATAAATCTACAAGCCAAGGACTTTTGGTACCCACAAGAATCTAGGACGAGGCAAGAAAGGATCCTCCCCTAAAGCCTTTGGAGAGAAAGTATGGCCTTGCTGACATCTTGATTTTGGACTTCTAGCCTCCAGAACTGTGAGACAATAAATATCTATTGTTTTAAGCCACCAAGTTTGTGGTGATTTGTTAAACAGCCCTAGCAGGTATACTAATATACAAATAATTATCAAATATATATAGCTAGCCCAAAACAGTTTATCAGCTTCAGATCTGCACTTCTAACAGTCTAATGAAAATAGGCACTAGGAACCATTTAAATCCCTCGATAGTCTCCAGACACCAAATCTGTTATATTTCTTCCAAAACCTCTACTGTTCCCTGTAGAGAAGCCACTCTTAAATAGAGAAGCCATCATCCAGTCTCTTGAGACAGAAAATTTTTACTATTCCTGAGTCCTCACTTCTCTTCACCCTTCAAATAACTCTTAACTCTTAAATATCACTCTTAAATAGAGAAGCCATCATCCAGTCTCTTGAGACAGAAAATTTTTACTATTCCTGAGTCCTCACTTCTCTTCACCCTTCAAATAACTCACTTTTATAGTAAAACCTGAAAGAATTGACTATTTGTCTGTCTCCACTTCCATCTCCCCCAGCTCTTTTGAACCCATAACAATCAGAATTTTGTTTTAACACATCAGTTTTTTACTGGCAAGTTTATAAATTACTGATCAGTAAAATCTGGCTATATATGGAGGGCACTGTCTCTCTTGGAAGTTTGTCAAGTGAAGGCTCCTTTGTTCCACACAACTTCACTTCCCTTGGGGTCAGAAAGTGGAGTAGGTGTCCTGCTTTGTCCTTATTACAAAATCTGGCTCACAAGTGCTTTGTAGATTGATAGTGTGGTACCTACTAGAATCGTAGAAACAGAGTTATCCTTCATCTCCACCTTAGTTGAAAGGGTACATTGCCACTATGACTTACATACACCTTTATGTTAACACTAAATATCCCATAAAAAGAAAGTCATGTGGGCTTCCCTGGTGGCGCAGTGGTTAAGAGTCCGCCTGCCGATGCAGGGGACACGGGTTCGTGCCCCGGTCTGGGAAGATCCCACATGCCGCGGAGCGGCTGGGCCCGTGAGCCATGGCCACTGGGCCTGTGCGTCCGGAGCCTGTGCTCCGCAATCGGAGAGGCCACAACAGTGAGAAGCAAAAAAGAGGCGTGTAAGAAAAAAAGAGGAGAAAATTCAGCCTTGGAGTTTTCATAATTTGTTGGCCAGTTCACAATAGCTTAAGGTACTCAGCACACATCAATGAAAGTTAATTTTTGTGTGTTTATTCCAATTTCACTTTATATATTAGGTCCTCCCTGTGAATTCTGATATTTGCTCACCAGTATTATTTCTCTACTTCCCCCCTACAAAAATAATTTTTATTTTTGTTTGGGGCAACAAAGTGGTCAGTTTAAAAAAAACAAAACAACAAAACAAAAAAACCCCACCTTATGTTACCAAGACTCCCAGTACAAGTACACTTAGCCACATGGTACAGTTTGGCTGGTGAAACATAAGTGAAAGCCTGAAGAACATTTTTGGAAAGTTTCATCTTCCTGATGTGGATGACTCTCCATTTCACTTCTTTCCTCTTCTTCCTTCCTTGAACAAGGATAGGAGGCTTGAGATGGAGAAGCATTCTTTAACTAATTGTGAGGCCATGAGGTCAAGACTCAGACGGAAGCCACACTAAGAAGGGCAGAAGGAGTTGGGACCATGACTGGCTCATGCAGACTTGGGTGATGGGAGGAAAAGAGAACTTATCTGGTTAAACCACTGTCATCAGGCTTCTCCTGTGGCCTTATTTATTACAGTGGGAGCTACAGGCCAATAAAAAATTGTAACAGCATCTAACTGCAGAAACCATTGGGAATAAATAGTAATCAGAACTGATTTTACTCCGGATCCTTATCACTTAATTGAGGAGCCCTGAAGAAACTATGAAATTGAAAACTCAAGCAACATTTACCCAATTTTAAAGCTATTTCTCACCATCTCTGTGAGAAATCACCTCTCCTGGTCCCCACAGAAAGAGTTAATGCTACAGCCAAAGGCGATATTCATGACTTATTTACATGTCTGTTTCCTCAGAGAACTGTCAGTTTCTTAAGGAGATAATGTTGTATTTGTCTTCAAATCTTCTGCAAATAGGCAAATAAATTAATGAATAAATGAATGAAGGTATAAATGGATAAATGAATAAATATATGGATGTTCTATGAAAGCAATGAAGAAAACAAAAAGAATGAGAGTATTTCAAGATTGGGAGACTTGTAGAGAAAATAAATTAGAAAGATATACTTTAAAACATTGAATAAGTGTTTGGTGATTTTAAAATTTCTTCTAATGTTGGTTTTTTTCCTACTTTTATAAGTTGAAAGAATAGTGCCAAACATTACACGTATATGCCTCTCACTGACAAAGTAAAAAAAAATAGAAATATAGACAAAGCAAGATAAATGGAAAAGATTTTTCTGTGGACCTCAGTAACTATGTGAATTCAGCTGTTAACTTTTAATTGCTACAATTTCAATGGCATTAACAATATTTGTAGGTTATTCTAAAGCAACATATAATTGTCTCAGTAACTGAAAAATTTTTGCAAGGAAGCCAATTTTGGTTTCGATTGAAACGCACTAGGTGATTTGAAATCACAGATTAGAAACATGTATGTACAAAATCACGGAGTACACTGTGATTTTACAAATATATCCTTCATCAATCAAGAGACCAGCTGGGAAGCCACATCTTTTATTAAACTGACTTGTGCCTACCCACATATACCAGCCACATAAATCTAAATGTCAATGTGTGAGTCTTACTGCAGTGTTAGAGAAAATATCACTTTTCTCTCACCATTTTAGAAATAGGAATTATTGTTTCACAATGTCCAGAATTGATTTACAGGAACAATGCATATTTTCTGTGAAAATGTCTAAGTTGTACTACAAAGCCAACTTGACTTATATTATGTCAGTTGAGGGAAAAGTTAAGAAAAAAACCTGTAAGAAAAATAAATCTGATTCATATTTTAAACATACTGTAGAACATATTTTAAAAAGAAGAGGCCCTGATCTCAGGCAGACCTCAGAGTCACATCTCAGAGCCCATCGGTCCCTTCATTTATAAAGCGAATGTTATAACCAACAGACACATGCTGAGGGTTTAGACATAATGGCTATAAACTGCTTAAAACAGACCCAACATTAAATAAATTGAAGCTATCGTTAGTATTAATTATTTTTAAAAGTAGTATGTTCACTTAAGTACAAGGTCTACAAAATATTTTAAAGCAAAGTTTTATATTCTAAATATTAACATGAAGCAGGTGTAATCACAGCCCAGTTTGATGGACTTATTTTGCTGTGTCTCTATGCGGTAGCTTCATGGTTGTAAGCTTGCTCTGGCCCCCAACGCTTAGGCCTGCTGAAAACAATTAGATATGTTACTCGGGCTTGTAATAAGCATATGATGAACCTGTCTTAGTGAGACTCTGTGAAATTATAATAAGTTTATCTTTGTGAGACTTTGAACAGTCCTTAGGAACACCTACTAATGAGACAATGGCCCAGAGGCAAAAACTTTCTTTTTAAGTAATCAGATATACTTTACATAATTAGAATTAAATATTTAGTCATTGGATTTTGATCAAATTCATAGCAGAGGTTAATGGTTAAGCCTTCTTTCCTTGGTTAATCACGATGTGATGTACTTCACATTTTGAAAGGATTTCTCAGACTCAGCACTGTTGACATTTGGACCAAACAACTCTATGTGGGGCTGTCTTGTGCATTGTAGGGTGTTCAGCAGCATCCCTGGCTTCTACCCACTAGTTATCAGCAGAACACCCAAGCTGTGACAACCAAAAATGTTTCCAGACATTGCCAAATGTCCTCTGAGGTGCAAAATTTCTATCAGTGGAGATTTATTGTTTAGAGTGATGGAGTGGTGGGAAGGTGAGACTAAGACATGGCTTGGCTTTGCTAATAATCTGCTGTCAGTGGTACATAAGGTGACTCTATCATTCCACGCCTTATCTTCCCCACATATACACCCAGGAAATCAGACTAGATACTCTCAAAAGCTTATTTTACCAAAACATTAAGCACCTTAGCCTCTCTTCTTCTCCCTCTCCCTCTCTCTCACACACAGACACACACACACTCAGACACACACGCACAGACACACACTCAGACACACACAGAAACACATACACACACAAACATGCACACCCGCCACACACAGATACACAGACACACACGCACACACACAGACACACACACACACCCCCTCCACACAGACACAGATGCACACACAGACACACACAGACACAGAGACAAACACGCACACACACAGACACACGTGCACACACCCCATACACACACACACACCCCACACACACACACACCCCACAGACACAACACATATGTATCCCCCCCACAGACACGCACACACAGAGACACACACGTACATACAGACACACACATGCACACGCACACACACACACACACACACACACACACACACACACTACCACTCTACTCAAACCTTTCAGACTCGCTCACACAGTCTGTGTATGTCAGGGTATCAAATGCATAAAAAATGTAAAAAAAATATTACAGAACCCATTTCTAATGCAGGGAAGCCACTTCTAATTCAGTCTTACAGTATCATGATTAATTTTTCTTGGTAACTTCAACTCCAGAATGACCACATATTCAAAAACTAAAAAGCTTCTCATTGATACATCTAAATTGATAATACCAATTATCATTTTTTCTTGAAAGAGCACAACTCAACATTCAGCGAGGAAGTGTAACAAAGTGCAACAAAGCTTCATGTAAATCCAAAACCCTTAAGAATAAAGAAAAGAGACCCCACTGGTAGTGAAATACACTGAAGCAATCCACTTAAAAATAAAAGACAAAAAAAAATGACTGTGGTATCTAGAGCTTGCTTTCCTGCTCTCCACCCACACACCACAGTGGAAAATCCTCCTGGAAACAGGCTCACAAAGCCCTCATCAAGGGGTCCTTTCAGGGGCCAGATCAGCTGGGTAAACAAATGTACCCACTACACCAACCTCCACTGGCACCAGACACCTCACCTGCAACACACTGTTGTAAGGATTCTTTTGAACCTGCAGAACAGAATCCAGAGTCTGGCATATAGCATGCACTCAATTAAACGGTAGGTATAAAAATAATAGTAACATCATCATCATCATCATATAGATTCAATTATACAGCAAACATGAAAAAAGTGAATGATATTCTTTTTATTCTAAGCACTTAAAAGGAATAAATGTCCCTCAGAATTTTATTTAATTCTGGTGAATCAATATTAAAGAATTCAAATCTTTATTTCCAGCTATTGTAAGTTGGAGCATTACAGTGGCATCTCTGAACTGTGAGAGGGCAATACGCCTCTGATAAAGATCGAGCATGACTGAGAATATCAAACTCTAACACAAAAGCAAAAGATAAACAAAAACATTGTTTTAACTTAAGTAAAAATGAACTATATAGTACCATTAGATAATTTAAAAAAGGCACAAATATTTTCAATACATATCTCCATTACCCAGGCATAACTTCTACTAACTTTGAAAAACTATGGGAGAAAACAAATAAGGAATCAAGGTTCATATTTTTTTGATATTTTTGAAAGGTGATTTTATTTTAGTATATTCCTATACAATAATGACATAGAGATGTATATGTTCATTTTTTTCATGAATGTTAAAATGTCCCAAATCAATAAAAATAGAAACAATTTGGTGATGAGACAAATGAAAATGTATAGTTTCATCCAAATCCTGGAAGTTCAAAATGAAAAATATATTAAAATTGGGCCTATAAACATTATTAAACATCTTTCCAAGAGAATTCAATGATGATAACGTATTTGGTAGGATAGTATAAGAACAGGACTATAATTGTTTCTTCAGGCAGGAAATGCATTGTTAGTGGTTCAGACTGGTGAAAATTTACCGTTCTAGTTAAACAATAGAAAATTAATAAAAGAGAACTATAATAAAGGAAGTTTGTGTATTTACAGTCTCTTTTATCTGTTGATTTTTAGAAACCCTCAAAAATACCTCAAGGACTATTCTATTTATAATATGTCTTAGATGTCAAAAAGTAAAATTAATGTATATTATCACTTTACCTGAAATAATTTACAAGGCTTGGCAATAAGTGTTGTTATAAAAACTTTTAAAATGCCCATACCCAACACTTTTGTCTTCTATTTATTCCACAAATCATTATACAGGCCAAACTCAGATGACATTGTAGGTAATTTAAAAAAATAACAATTATATTTTAATATTTTGACAGTTTATCATTAGAATTAACCTAAGAAATTATTTTTCACACTGGCTTTCAAAAAGTTTTTAACATAGTGGCACTCTTTCTTTTAAGAAGAAAAAATACAGTATATATTACACAGAAGTCTTATATGTCAAAAGTGGAACTTCTCCCATTAATGCTTGGAGAAAGGCTTGGATAACTGCCCACTTGGAAACTCTCCTCATATCTAATTTCCTCCGACAATGGTCTTTGGAGGTCATCCACAGACTCCCCAGACTCTAAGGAGCACTTTGGAAAACAACTAATATAATAAAGTCATTATTTTACAGATAAAGAATCTTGACTTCAGCAAAGAAAAATTACACGTCCAAATTTTTTGTCCACCCACTCATTCTTCTCTTAATTTCTTGAGAACTTAAATATGTTTTTGTCGAAAATATTTATTACATAATTAAGGGATATTTCTTTTTACAGAGATCAGAAGATAGTAATAAGCCTGAATAAGACTATTATCCATGACTCCCATGATCGGATAAGTAATGAAGACATCTTGTCACGTACCATTCATGATACTGTTAGTTATGACCAACAGATAATTTGTGCTTCCTTTAACATGGTGGGAGGTACAAGATATACTAATCTGAATGTGTTGTCCTGTATACCTAAAACTCTTACTGATGTGGTATGGTTTCTTCCTCCACTCTTGGTAGGGCAGGTGTCTTAGCAAGACCATCAATGAACTAGCTACTTATCCCTCATCTGGCGTGATTAGCATAAAGTCATTTTCCTGACAGTGGTCCGGGTCACTTCAGAACATATTATGACAGAGATTAGAAGAGTTAACAGAGATCTGTGACAAGGCTGTCCATTCCAAGTGAATACAAAATTTTTCTGACCCTAATAACATCAGCAAAAATGGCAGAGTAGGCAACTCTGGAGTTCAAAAACACTGAAAACTTGTTACAACTGTCAGAATCCACCTATTGAAACTGGAAGATAGGCAAAGGTTTACAGTAACCAAACAAATAATTAACCAGGAGAAAGTTCACTGAAACAGAGTAGGAGATATTTGGGGCTCCAATCAGTAAACTAACTTTACTCCTTAAGGACATATATAAAGAAAAGAAAACTAAACCTAAAGCTAGCAGAAAGAAAATAAGAAAGATTAGATCAGTGATAAACAGTATAGAGAATAAAAAACCATACAGAGCATGAACAAAACCAAAGTTTGTTCTTTAAAAGGTCAACATAACTGACAAACCTTTAGTTAGATTAATGAGAGAGAGAGAGAGAGAGAGAGAGAAGAATCATAGTAATGGAAAAGAAATAAAAGTGGGGACATTTCTACCAACCTTACACAAATTTAAAAAAGGACTGTAAGAAAACACTATGAAAAATTATACACCAATAAATTAGATAACCTAAATGAAATGGACAGATTCCTATAAATTCACAAACTGCCAAAACTGACTCAGGAAGCAACAGAAAGTATCACAGACCTTTAATAAGTAAAGAAAAATGAATAATCAAAAACATCCCAACAGAGTAAAGCCCAGGACCAGAAGATGGCTTCATTGGTGAATTCTAAAAAACATTGAAAGAAGAATTAATACCAACACTTCTCAAACTCTTCCAAAAATAGAAGAGGTAACACTTCCTAACTGATTCAAGGAAGCCAGCATTACCCTAATGACAAAGCCAAATAACGACAGCACAGTAAAATACACAACAATGTCCCTTATAAATGTGAGCAAAAAATTCCTCAACAAAATTCTAAAAAATAGAATTTAATGCATATTAAAAGCATTTTACACCATGAGCAAGTGGGATATATCCTAGGAATAAAAGGGTATTTCAACATACAGAAATCAATCAATGTAATACATCACTATAATAGAAGGAAGGGAAAAAACACATATGATCAAGTTAATAGATGCCAGAAAAGCAATTTGCAAAATCCAGCTGCCTTTTATGATAGAAATACTCAGTAAAATAGGAATAGAAAGGACTGTCCTCAACATAATAAGAAAGCATATATGAAAAACACATACGTCACATAAAACTCAATTTAAAAACACTGAAAGTTTTATCTCTACTATTTCTCTAATATAATGAGAAAGGATGCCCACTTTCACCACTTCTATTCAATATTGTACTGGAAGTCCTAGCCAGAGTAATTAGGCAAGAAAAATAAATTCAAAAGTATCAAAATTGTATATAAACTATATCTATTCACAGTTGAAATGTCCTCATATGCAGAAAATCCTAAAGAACTCATATTAAAACTGTTAGAGCACATAAACAAATTCTGAAAAGTTTCAGGTTACAAGATCAACACAAAGATCACTTGTTTTTCTATACAATAGCAACAAACAACCTGAAAGGATATTAAGAAAACAATTCCACTTACAATAGCATCCAAAAGAATAAAATATCTAATAATAAATTTAAACAAGAAGGTGCAAGTATAGTAAGCTAAAAACTGTGAAACACTGATGACGGATATTAAAAAAATATATAAATAAATGGAAAGATATCTCATGCTCAAAAATGAGAAGACTTAATATTGTTAAGTGGCAATACTTCTCAAAGTGATCTAAAGATTTAAAGCAGTTACTATCAAAATCACAACAGACTTTTTTCTGCAGAAGTGGAAAGTACAATCCTAAAATTCGTATGTAATTACAAGGTATCCAAACAGCCAAATAATCTTAAAAAGAAAAACAAAGTTGGGAGACTTACACTTCTCAATTTTAAAATTCACTGCAAAGCTATCCTTATCAAAACAGTGTGGTGCTGTTATAAAGATAAACATATAGACCAATGAAATAGAACTGAAAGTCCAGAAATAAAGCTATACATCTATGGTCAATGATTTTCATCAAGAGTGGTAAGATCATTACATGGAAAAAGGGTAATCTGTTCAACCAATAGGACTGGGACGACTGGGTATCCACATGCAAAGAAATGAAACTGTACCTTTATCTCATACCAAACATATTTAAAAAAAAACAAAATTATCAAAGGAGATCGGTTCAAGATGGGGGAGTAGAAGGACGTGCACTCACTCCCTCTTGTGAGAGCACCAGAATCCCAACTAACCGCTGAACAATCATCAATAGGAAGGCACTGGAACTCACCAAAAAACACACCCCACATACAAAGACAAAGGAGAAGCTGCAATGAGACGGTAGGAGGGGCGTAATCACAATAAAATCAAATCCCATAAGAGCTGGGTGGGTGACTCACAAACTGGAGAACAGTTATACCATAGGACTCCACCCACTGGAGTGAAGGTTCTGAGCCCCATCTCAGGCTTCCCAACCTGGGGGTCTGGCAACAGGAGGAGGAATTCCCAGAGAATCAGACTTTGAAGGCTAGCGGGATTTGATTGCAGGACTTCGACAGGACTGGGGGAAACAGAGACTCCACTCTTGGAGGGCACACACAAGGTAGTGTGCGCTTCGGGACCCAGGGGAAGGAGCAGTGACCCCATAGGAGACTGGACCAGACTGACCTGCTAGTGTTGGAGGGTTTCCTGCAGAGGTGGGGGGGTGGCTGTGGCTCACCGCGGGGACAAGGACATTGGCAACAGAAGTTCTCGGAAGTACTCCTTGGCGTGAGCCCTCCCAGAGTCTGCCATTAGCCCCACCAAAGAGCCTGCATCCTCCACTGCTGGGTCGCCTCAGGTCAAACATCCAACAGGAAGGGAACTCAGCCCCACCCATCAGCAGACAAGCGGATTAAAGTTTTACTGAGCTCTACCTACCAGAGCAACACCCAGCTCTACCCATCACCAGGCCCTCCCTGCAGGAAGCTTGCACAAGCCTCTTAGATAGCTTCATTCACCCAAGGGAAGACAGCAGAAGCAAGAAGAACTATAATCCTGCAGCCTGTGGAATGAAAACCACATTCACAGAAAGATAGACAAAATGAAAACACAGAGGACTATATACCAGATGAAGGAAAAAGATAAAACCCCAGAAAAACAATTAAATGAAGGGGAGATAGGCAACCTTACAGAAAAAGAATTCAGAACAATGATAGTGAAGATGATCCAGGACCTTGGAAAAAGAACGGAGGCAAAGATCGAGAAGATGCAAGAAATGTTTAACAAAGACCTAGAAGAATTAAAGAAAAAAACACCTAGAAGAATTAAAGAACAACCAAGCAGAGATGAACAGTACAATAACTGAAATGAAAAATACACTATACAGAATCAATAGCAGAATAACTGCGGCAGAAGAACGGATAAGTGACCTGGAAGACAGAATGGTGGAATTCACTGCAGAGGAACAGAATGAAGAAAGAAGAATGAAAAGAAATGAAGACAGCCTAACAGACCTGTGGGACAACATTCAAATTATAGGGGTCCCAGAAGGAGAAGAGAGAGAGAGAGGACCGAAGAAAATATCTGAAGAGATTACAGTCAAAAACTTCCCTAACAGGGAAAGGAAATAGCCATCAAAGTCCAGGAAGTGCAGAGAATCCCAGGCAGAATAAAACCGAGGAGAAACACACCAAGACACATAGTAATCAAACTGAAAAGAATTAAAGACAAAGAAAAATTATTAAGAGCAATGAGGGAAAAACGACAAATAGCATACAAGGGAACTCCCATAAGGTTAACAGCTGATTTCTCAGCAGGAACTCTGCAAGCCAGAAGGGAGTGGACAATATATTTAAAGTGATGAAAGGGAAGAACCTACAACCAAGATTAATCTACCTGGCAAGGATCTCATTCAGATTCAGTGGAGAAATCAAAAGCTTTACAGACAAGCAAAAGCTAAGAGAATTCACCACCACCAAACCAGCTCTACAACAAATGCAAAAGGAACTTCTCTAAGTGGGAAACACAAAAGAAGGAAAGGACCTACAAAAACAAACCCAAAACAATTAAGAAAATGGTAATAGGAACATACATATCGATAGTTGCCTTAAATGTGAATGGATTAAATGCTTCAACCACAGACACAGGCTCACTGAATGGGTACAGAAACAAGACCCATATATATGCTGTCTACAAGAGACCCACTTCAAACCTAGGGACACATACAGACTGAAAGTGAGGGGATGGAAAAAGATACTTCATGCAAAAGGAAATCAAAAGAAAGCTGGAGTAGCAGTTCTCATATCAGACAAAATAGACTTTAAAATAAAGAATGTTACAAGAGACAAGAAAGGACACTACCTAATGATAAAGGGATCAATCCAAGAAGAAGATAGAACAATTATAAATATATATGCACCCAACATGGGAGCACCACAATACATAAGGCAAATGCTAACAGCAATAAAAGAGGAAATCGACAGTAACACAATAATAGTGGGGGAATTTAACACCTCACTTACACCAATGGACAGATCATTCAGACAGAAAATTAATAAGAAAACACAAGCTTTAAATGACACAAAAGACCAGATAGACTTAATTGATATTCATAGCACATTCCACCCGAAAATAGCAGATTACAATTTCTTCTCAAGCGCACACGGAACATTCTCCAGGATACATCACATGTTGCATCACAAATCAAGCCTTGGTAAATTTAAGAAAACTAAAATCATATCAAGCATTTTTCTGACAACTATGCTATGAGATTAGAAATCAATTACAGGGGGGAAAAACGTAAAAAACACAAAACACATGAAGGCTAAACACTACGTTACTAAATAACCAAGAGATCACTGAGGAAATCAAAAAATACCTAGAGACAAATGACAATGAAAACACGACAATCCAAAACCTATGGGATGTAGCAAAGCAGTTCTAAGCAGGAAGTTTATAGCTATACAAGCCTACCTCAAGAAACAAGAAAAATCTCAAATAAACAATCTAACCTTACACCTAAAGGAACTAGAGCAAGAAGAACAAAACCAAAAATTAGCAGAAGGAAAGAAATCATAAAGATCAGAGCAGAAATAAATGAAATAGAAACAAAGAAAACAATAGCAAAGATCAATAAAATTAAAAGCTGGTTCTTTGAGAAAAAGAACAAAATTGATAAACCATTAGCCACACTCATCAAGAAAAAGAGCGAGATTACTCAAATCAATAAAATTAGAAATGAGAAAGGAGAAGTTACAACAGACACTGCAGAAATACAAAGCATCCTAAGAGACTACTACAAGCAACTCTATGCCAATAAAATGGACAACCTGGAAGAAATGGACACATTCTTAGAAAGGTACAACCTTCCAAGACTGAACCAGAAAGAAGTAGAAAATATGAACAGACCAATCACAAGTAATGAAACTGAAATTGTGATTAAAAATCTTCCAACAAACAAAAGTCGAGGACCAGATGGCTTCACAGGTGACTTCTACCAAACATCTAGAGAAGAGCTATCACCCATCCTTCTCAAACTCTTCCAAAAAACTGCAGAGGAAGGAACACTCCCAAACTCATTCTATGAGGCCACCATCACCCTGATACCAAAACCAGACAAATATACTACAAAAAAAGAAAATCACAGACCAATATCACTGATGAATACAGATGCAAAATCCTCAACAAAATACTAGCAAACAGAATCCAACAACACGTTAAAAGGATCATACACCATGATCAAGTGGGATTTATCCCAGGGATGAAAGGATTCTTCAATATATGCAAATCAATCAATGTGATACACCATATTAACAAATTGAAGAATAAAAACCATATGATCATCTCAATAGATGCAGAAAAAACTTTTGACAAATTTCAACACCCATTTATGATAAAAAAAAATACTCTCCAGAAAGTGGGCATAGAGGGAACCTACCTCAACATAATAAAGGCCATATACGACAAACCCACAGCAAACATCATTCTCAATGGTGTTCACTATTATTCAACATAGTTTCGAAAGTCCTAGCCACAGCAATCAGAGAAGAAAAACAAATAAAAGGAATACAAATTGTTAAAGAAGAAGTAAAACTGTCACTGTTTGCAAATAACATGATACTATACATAGAGAATCCTAAAGATGCCACGAGGAAACTACTAGAGCTAATAAATGAATTTGGTAAAGTTGCACGATTCAAAATTAATGCACAGAAATCTCTTGCATTCCTATACATTAATGATGAAAAATCTGAAAGAGAAATTAAGGAAACACTCCTATTTACCACTGCAACAAAAAGAATAAAATACCTAGGAATAAACCTACCTAGGGAGACAAAAGACCTGTATGCAGAAAACTATAAGACACTGATGAAAGAAATTAAAGATGATACCAACAGATGGAGAGATATACCATGTTCTTGGATTGGAAGAATCAATATTGTGAAAATGACTACACTACCCAAAGCAATCTACAGATTCAGTGAAATCTCTATCAGATTACCAATGGCATTTTTTATGGAACTAGAACAAAAAATCTTAAAATTTGCATGGAGACACAAAAGACCCCAAAGAGCCAAAGCAGTCTTGAGGGAAAAAAACGGAGCTGGAGGAATCAGACTATCTGACTTCAGACTATACTATAAAGCTACAGTAATCAAGACAATATGGTACTGGCACAAAAACAGAAACATAGATCAGTGGAAAAAGACAGAAAGCCCAGAGATAAATGCACACACCTATGGTCAACTAATCTATGACAAAGGAGACAAGGATATACAATGGAGAAAAGACAGTCTCTTTAATAAGTGGTGCTTGGAAAACTGGACAGCTACATGTAAAAGAATGAAATTAGAACATTCTCTAACACCATACACAAAAATAAACTCAAAATGGATTAGAGACCTAAATTTAAGACGAGACACTATAAAACTCTTAGAGGAAAATATAGGAAGCACACTCTTTGACATAAATCACAGCAAGATATTTTTTGATCCACCTCCTAGAGTAATGGAAATAAAAATAAAAATAAAAGAATGGGACCTAATGAAACTTAAAAGCTTTTGCACAGCAAAGGAAACCATAAACAAGACGAAAAGACACCCCTCAGAATGGGAGAAAATATTTTCAAACGAATCAACGGACAAAGGACTAATCTCCAAAATATGTAAACAACTCATGCAGCTCAAAAATTAAAAAAACAAACAACCTAATCCAAAAATGGGCAGAAGACCTAAATAGATTTTTCTCCAAAGAAAACATACAGATGGCCAAAAAGCACAGGAAAAGCTGCTCAACATCACTAATTATTAGAGAAATGCAAATCAAAACTACGATGAGGTATCACCTCACAACAGTTAGAATGGGCTTCATCAGAAAATCTACAAACAACCAATGCTGGAGAGGGTGTGGAGAAAAGGGAACACTCTTGCACTGTTGGTGGGAATGTAAATTGTTACAGCCACTATGGAGAACAGTATGGAGGTTCCTTACAAAACTAAATAAATTACCATATGATCCAGCAATCCCACTACTGGGCATATTCCCAGAGAAAACCGTAATTCGGAAAGACACATGGACCCCAATGTTCACTGCAGCACTATTTACAATAGCCAGGTCATTGAAGCAACCTAAATGCCCATCGACACATGAATGGATAAAGAAGATGTGTTACATATATACAATGGAATATTACTCAGCCATAAAAAGGAATGAAATTGGGTCATTTGTTGAGACATGGATGGATCTAGAGACTGTCATACAGAGTGAACTAAGTCAGAAAGAGAAAAACAAATATCGTATATTAATGCATATATGTGGAATCTAGAAAAATGGTACAGATGAACTGGTTTGCAAGGCAGAAATAGAGACACAGATGTAGAGAACAAACGTATGGACACAAAGGGGGGAAAATGAGGGCAGGGGGTGGTGGTGATGGTGTGATGAATTAGGAGATTAGGATTGACATATATACACTAATATGCATAAGCTCGATAACTAATAAGAACCTGCTATACAAAAAATTTTTTTAATGTATCAAAGACCTAAATTTAAGAGTTAAAACTATAAAACTCTTAGAAATAAGCATAAGGTCAAATCTTCATTACCATGGATTTTGTCAGTGGCTTCTTTAATGTGACACCAAGCACAGCAACAACAAAAAATAGATAAATTGAACTTAATCAGAATTTAAAATTTTGTGTTCATGAAAGAACACTATGTAGAAAAAGAAAAAAAACAACCCAGAGTATGAGAGAAAATATTTGCAAATCACATATGTGATAATGGCCTAGCATCCAGGATATATAAATAACTCTTACAACTCAACAACAAAGAGATGAACAACCCAATTAATAAGTGTTCAAAGAACTTGAATAGACATATCTTCAAAAAAGATACACAGACAGATAAAAAGCACATGAAAAGATGCTCAGCATCTTCGTCATTAGGAAATGGAAATCAAAGCCACAATGAGACACTATATTATATCCACTGGGGTAACCATAATCAAAAAGACATATAACAAGTATTGGCAAGGATGTGGAAGAAATGGGATCCTCATCTGTTGCTGGTAGAAATGTAAAATGGTCCAGTTTCTTTGGAAAATAGTCTGGCAGTTCCTCAGAATTTTGAACATAGAATTTCCATATGACCCAGTGATTCTACTATTAGGCATATATGCAATTGAAATAAAATCCTACAACCACACAAAAACCTGTACTCAAATGTTTATAGCAGCACTGTTTATAATAGCCAAAAAATAGAAAAAAAAAAGCTCAATGACTAATAAATATATAAACAAAATGTTGTATATCCATTCAATGGAATATTATTTAGCAGTGAAAAAAGAATGAAGTCCTGGTACATGCTATAACATTGAGGAAAACTGAAAATATTATACCAAGTAAAAGAAGTCGGAAAAAGACAACATGTTGTGTGATTTCCTTTACATGAAATGTCCAGAATTGGAAAATATATAGAAACAAAGTAGACTATTGTTTGCATATAGTTGTGGTTGGTGGGAAATGGAGGATAACTGCTAAAGGTCACAGATTTCTTTCCTCCTTTTCTTTCATCTTGGGTGATAAAAATGTTCTAAAACTGATTGTGATAATGGTTGCACAACTCTGTGAATCTACTAAAGCCATTGAATTATACATTTTAAATGGGTGAAATGTATGGCATAGAATTATATCTCAACAAAGCTGTTTTATTTTAAAAAATCAACCCGTGTGTAAGGCAGCAAGTCTGCCTAAGTTATCAGAGCTCCTTATAATCAATAGCAAGCCTCCGTAGAATTACTAATATAACTCTTCTCTATAGTCAGCTATATTTTTTACTGCTTTTTTCCTTCCCTCACTGCATGATTTTCTGCTTGTCTACATTAGTCATCTGCAAGCATTTTGATTATGCAGTCACCAGCAAGTCATATTCAATGTGAACCCATAATACAAGTACATGAATTCATGTATAAAATACAGCATTTATACCACTGTGCCAGTATGTGATGTATATTATGACTACTATGAAAATACAAATTTAAGAAAAATAAAATTTTGAAATGTAAATAACTGTTTATTACTTTCTACTTTCCAGTTGCCTTAAGCAATCCAGCCACATAGTAAGTGGAAAAGATATAATTTCCAGGATGCACTGCTGGTAGGTTTCCTGCTGTCATACCCCCTTATAATTATTTTGTGATGAAGACTATACTTTTCATAATTTCTTGCTACACTGCCAGCTCACACATCTCTATAAAGACACAAACACACGTGTGTGCACAAAGATTTCCTACCAGAGTAAACTGTTGGCATTTGCATTCTTTATTTACCAAGGTACTGGGGGGTGAGAGCAAAGTATTTGGAAACAACATCTGCCACCCTCATAAAAAAACACTTGAGAGTGGCTGGCTGCCAATTTCTCGGGGTGGTATACATCATTAAACAGGAACACGAAAAGCATCTTCATATTTTTATTCAGAATAACCTCTATCAAAATTTAGGATGGGTCAGATGTTGAGGTCTAGTTTTTCACATATGCACCTTATCTACCTTATAATTATCTTCAATTCTTCAAAGTTCCAGCAGTAGGTTTTCTCAGTTTTTGTTTTGTTCTGGTGTTTCCTTGAGTTTTCTCCTTTTTCTTCCTTGTAATGATAAATTTGGAAAGGAGGCTTTGAAGGCTATAACTAGACATTGTTTTGACCGGGAGTCAAAATTATTTCTTTATAGTTATACTCCTCTGATCTGTGAGCTCCTTCAGAGCAGTGCCCATGCCTTGTTCACCTTTTATACCCAATTTCAAGTACACTGGCTTGATAAGTACTAGGTTTTCAATAAACACACTTTGAATAAGCATATGAGTTACTCAATCAGTTATGCATCAGGGATTTGGATAGTTTTTTTAATATAAAGGTATTTAATTAATTAAATGACTATGGGAATAGTTCCTCAAATCACTGTGACTTTGTCTTTTTTGTTTGTTTTTTTGTACTTACTTTTTAAAAAAGGATTTGGCCTGCTGATACCCCAAATCCTGTTTATCTCTGACATTTGGTGAGGTAGCAAACTAAAACTGAGTACATCTCACCCAAAATGGTGGGAACTACTCAATTACAAATACAAGATTGTCAGAGGTAAAAGAAGGCATTCTTGGGCCTCTGATTCATACAAAAATGGTAGATAATCTTTATGAACTCAAAAAGAGTAAATCAGTTGGTGAAAAGGAAACGAGAAAACTTAGATAAAACTAAATGATGTTATATTTGGAATATTAATCAAGAAAATTACTTTGCTGGCAAATAAAGATTTGGGACCCAGTAACCTTTGTCATTAATAAAAGGACAGTCACACATATGGGAAAGAAACATGTTGATTATCTCAAGATTCCCAAGTACAGCAAACCATCATGAAGTTGTTTCCTACTATTAGACTATAGGTGCAAATATCTCGAGTTATATCTCTCACTTTCTTGCCAGAAAGCACTGCCTCCCTTGTTAAACTTGTGGATCAGTGGTTTAATTAAGACCCTCACACAAGTCCTATCATTTCTAAACTAGTTTCTAATCTAGTCCCTTTAACACGCTAGCAAATGATAACTTAGTAATAAGAATATTCCTTTAAAACGGTAAAGAAAAATTTCCATTGAATTTATTGCAATATGCTTGCCAACCCTGAAGCTTCTTTCTGTCCCTAGGGAATCCAATAATCGTAATAACCGTGTTTGATGTATTTAGGAAATTCTTCTTAATTTTTGTTGGTTTTTTACTTCCAGGCAAGAAACTCGTAGAGTTACTTTTTAATCTCCTTCATTTGAGGCATGGGATGCTGAGTCCTTTGTTTTAATAGCTTATCATATATACCAACTTTAAAATTCTGTATACCATGAAATAGTTCTCTCTGGCAGCACAGAGATCTAAATATCTCCTTAAGATTCTACTAATGATACAACTTTAAATAGCTGGTATAAAAAGAAACAATGTTGTGCTAAACTGTAAAGAAACCAAGAAATATTAGGCCAAATGTGAAGTGAAAGTTAGAAATCAAGGAATAGAATGCTAGTCAGTTTTCATTGTGAGGTTATTTTCCAAAAATCGGTAAACTTGAGCCTAGAACCTGTCAAGGTGGGGATCTAATAGCAGAGACCCTCACATTGAACTGGAACTCCAAACAGCTACCACTTCAGCACAAAAGTAAACGATCAATTAGCCTGCTATGCAGGATGTAAATGTTCAATTAACATCTGCCTGTCTTGAACTTGTGTTGAATATTAGAGGTGGAAATATCCCCTGAACATCTGGAAGCAGAGCTGGACCTGTATGAGTGTGCTGCTCGACTTCCTGTGGACCTGCTTAGTCCAAAAATTCTCAGCAAATTTATTTTAAAATGATTCTGACTTGAAAATATTCCCAAGACCTCAAACAACTCTCACAGACAAAGTTCCAAGGAAAATGATCTGCGCACATGCACACACACACACACACACACCACACATATAGAGAGCACAGCACATGAATGTATGTGATGCGATGAGTAAAACCAGGAAGAAAAAATGAAGTGTAACAAAAACTATAAAGACTTCTGTAGTAGAATTATTGAGGCAGACACAAAACAAGTATGCCTGAAGTGTATCAATGTCTTAAAAATATAAGCAAAATCAAGAGCTATGAAAGTTGTCCAAGTAGTTTTAAAATAAAGAGACATTCTACATGTAAAAACTAAATGATTGAATATTTAAAAATTCATTGGAAGGGTTAACCAGCAGATTAGACTCAGCTAAGGTGACAATTAGTGAACTTGAAAATAGAATCAAAAAAAAAATCTAGGATGTACCCCAGAAATAAAAGATATGGAAAATATGAAATAGAGGTTACGAAACATGTAGGATGATGAGGAGATATAGGACATACATCTAATCGTAATTCCAGAAGGAGAACACAAAGAGAACAGGGGATATAAATAATCAAAGATACATTACAATAGAATTAGAGTATCATTCTGTGAATCGCTAATTAACAATGAATCCAGGAGATTGTTATCAATGACTATCAACATCACAACATCACACAAAGAGAGCCGTCCAGTTGTCACATGTCTCCTTGTGGAAATACCCAACACCTCTTGTATAGAAGTTTTTGGCACTTCATGCCAAAAAAAATAACCTAAATCAAATCAAACCTTTAAATCAACCACTGAGTTTATAAGAAACACAGGAAAGAGAAGAAAATGAAGTTCTACACATGGTTACATCAATAAATAAATTTCAAGAGAAAAAGAAAGAGATATACAGATTAAAAGAGAAAAAATATATATCAACTCAATGTAATATATCGATCTTGTCTAGATCTAATTCTAGAGAAACAACATAAAAAATGAGATCA
This sequence comes from Globicephala melas, assembly GCF_963455315.2. Taxonomy (NCBI): domain Eukaryota; kingdom Metazoa; phylum Chordata; class Mammalia; order Artiodactyla; family Delphinidae; genus Globicephala; species Globicephala melas. The sequence goes on along the minus strand of NC_083326.1, from coordinate 21,566,804 downwards.
CATATAATGAAAGGAACTTGGCACTCTAAATTAAATATACCTTTTATCTTTTCACGCAGTAACAATGCCCCTTTTACAAATATATACCAAAGATAAACTGGTTAAAATACAAAAAGACATATACACAATACCATTAATTGCAAGAATAATTTAAAAAGCATAGATAGGAAATAGCACAAATATGTGTCAATATTAGAATGGATGAATAAGTAGTAGCATATTAACACAACAAATTATCCAGTTACAAAAAGGAAAGAGGGATATTTCCACACATGACTATAAAGTGATATCTAGAATATAGTGCTTAAAAAACAAAACAAAAACTAGAAAAGAAAATATTGTATGCTATAAATTACCTAGGAAAGACAAGATATGAATATATACATATAATTTTAATATATAATACATATTATATATGATTATTTAAAAATAAATGGTAAACTATAATATTTTTAAAATGACAATTATTGGAGTTCTTGGATAATGAGAACAGACGTTAAACTTGTTTGCATATTCCTTAGTTAGTAGATTCAACTTTGGGACCACGTAAAAATAAATGAAAAAGTAATCAATCTCTAAGACTCCAAACTAAAATGAAATAAATGAATTAATATGCATATCCAGTTAGTATCATAGCCACACAGTGATTAATGATTCCAAGTTATTTAAATCATGATAATTTGACCCCCAAAAAACTGCAAACTGGTCAAATTCTTGGTGGTAGTGTTGGTATTGTTATTCGGAGACTGTTATGTGTATATTGTGCAGGAAGTCAATGAAAAATTATGTTATCTGTGATATGCTTGTTATCATGCCAGGATTTGTAACATGGGAGAAGAGAGATACAGATGGAAGATGAAAGGGGTTAGTATAAATCCAAGTCCTGATTGTTAATGGATGTATCTGTGAGAATTCATTCTGTGTTTGTTTTTTTTTTGCGGTACGCGGGCCTCTCACTGTTGTGGCCTCTCCCGTTGCGGAGCACAGGCTCCGGACATGCAGGCTCAGCGGCCATGGCTCATGGGCCCAGCCGCTCCGCGGCATGTGGGATCTTCCTGGACCAGGGCACGAACCCATGTCCCCTGCATCGGCAGGCGGACTCTCAACCACTGCGCCACCAGGGAAGCCCCATTCTGTATTTTATATAAATACATATAACTATTATCTACACATACAAAAATACATATAAAACTATATAGCTTTATCCTAGCTTTGTTAAATAAAAAGGCCTAGGAATAATGGCAACCCTGGTAGCAAAGATTACCCCAACAGCAAAAACTGGTCTTCAAATACATTTTCCCATCCAAGGGAGCCAGAACAATTTAAGCATCAATAAAAATAACAACTTCAGTGTTCCCTATTGAAGAATGCTAGTGAACCACCTGCCTGATTTTAAATTTTGTTGTGTTCTAGTGTTTCCTTTTTTATCAGATTTTAAAACTAATAGTATTATGGTCACTTTACCCCTTAACAAATAATAAGTACCATTTAAAGAAAAGGTGTACATTTTTGCAAACATGTTTTCTCTCTTAAGCGCAAACAAAATTTCAATCATGGGCAAAATTCGTACTGAATTAATTTAATATTTGGCTATACTGACTGTGGTATTATTATTGTTTTTATTGTTCAAAGAAAGGAATGGATGTTTGAAGAAGAGAATATTTAGTCAAAACTAAGTATAGGCTAATGTGAAAATCACTTATGACATCTTAGTGTTTTTTCACTCAAATATTTTAATACCAGTCACATCAAACCTGCTTATATTTCAGACAACTATCTTTAAAATGAAAGTGTTTTTACACCTCTCAAAATCTTCACCCTTAATGATAGCCAATAAAGAATATGCTTTATATTTTTATATACTTGAAAAGTACATTTTTATTAGAGAAATTGTATTCAATTTTAAGAAATAAAATTATTCTAAGGAAAGCTGCTTAACAACAATCACAATTTAGTATTAATTTATTATTAGGATGCCATGCAACAAAGGGTTTTAGTCATTTAAGTTTTTACAAATTCCAGTAGGTCCATTTAAATTAAAACTTTATGGAAAAAATTAAGATCTAGAAGATTAACTTTAAAGATATTTATTTTGGGTAGATTTGGATCTGCTTTTACCGCATATGAAGTAAACTAATTTCCTGGATGCTGCAGGACCTATCCAATTAACCTTCCCTTCCTCTCTGGCTCCCCTCCAGGCTGCCTTGTTCTTAGCACTTCCCTACAAATTATTTACATCCTGTAGATATCCTCTTACACTGAAAACAATGACCAGGTTTAACATTTAAGGGAGATACTCAATCCAATTCCATTGTCTTGGCATTTTTTTTCTAGTTATGAAGAGATTATTTCCAAGAATGAAAACATACTATATTACTCTGGAAGAAGCTCTTATAGCTAATGATACATCTTTGAGCACATGTTGATATTGATTCATTCCTTTTCTTCACTTGGTAATTCTCTTTTAAGGTCCACCTTTCACGGTCTACATCCCAGGAATCAAAATTCTGTAACATTCATTTGCCCTTTTTCTGCTTACCAGAGAGTTTTAACTCCCTTTTCCAGACTCATGCCAGTGTTTCTTTTCTCTCTCTCTCTCTCTCTCTCTTTTAAATATATTTTTCATCTCTTTTATATTCTTTCTTCCAGAATTTTTTTCTGTTAAACTATTGAGTGCTCTGGCAATACGTACTAGCTAGCTCTCCCAAAGAAAATATTAAGCCTATTCTTTTAATTGGTCTGTTTAGAGTGATCAAGACAAATCTGGCTCCAGTGTTAACATTCCTTCTTTCCTTGGACTAGACAAATTATTTCCAAATCTCAATTTCTAAATAAACATAAAATTAATGTTTGGATTATTTCAATCATTTATCAAGAGACAGTATATCTCAATGAATAATAAATGACTTGTTAAATAGTTCAGCTTTAGTTTACAAAATTAAGAACAAAATTATCCAGTTTCTTAGCAGTCCAGATTTTGCCCTAGTCCAGAAAGTACAAAACAAAATGGAAAGTTGGCCATAATGCTTGTGGAGAGAGCCAAGCTATACAGTTCGGGTCAAAAGCAAAATGTTTACCCAATGCTTAACTATTAGAAGTTATTCACAGCTGCAGATAATTTGTACTCTACAGGTTCTAAGAATATGGTGCTGAGTGTGGCTTTGTGCTAATTATCTTGTTCGGCTACTTATGCTGACCAGCTTTTCAGGCTTACTTCCAACATTCCATTTCACCTTGTGCTGGCAACAACAGAAAAAAGATTTTAGTAAAATAAATCCATCTGAGTGAACAAATCTTCATTCTGTTGAATGGTACTAGATTGTGTACATGGCTGTTACTTTGATAGCCGAGCCAGCGTGTTCAGATTTGGGGTTGCGAACTCTTGGATCTTTGGCTGATATCATGGGAGAAGAATTTGATTCTGCTCCTCGTTACACTGGACTATGTACTTTGTTACATTAATCTCTAACCTTGGAAATGCGTATAACTGAAACAATAAAAATCAAAACAACTGCATGGTGAAACAATAATCCTAAAGTATTACAGAACAGGAGGGACTTATTTACCTTAAGAGACTCTGACCAGACGTTTAAGAACTAAGCATCTTGGGAATTCTTATTTCCAAATGATACGTCTTGACTTGTCATAAATTCTACATTTTCTCATTTGGAGGCAAGGTCTCTTCTAAGGATTTCTTCTCCCCTTTATGGGGCTCGGGAACTCCCTGGCTACTTCAGCCACACCACCCCGGGCTATGCCACATTCTACAAGGCCATCTCCAGGTCCATTTGCCTCAACACCGTCCCTCAGCTGCTGATAATTTAAACAGATTTTATATTTTTCTCCTTGCAGTCTGGAAGGCCAGGCACAAAACCCCTCATCTATGAGTCCCCCAAATCAGACACCGTCTCGCTCAGAGGCCTTCTTAACCTACAAGCACTGAGACCGGTCTAGGTACCCTCGGAACCGTCTCTTCTAACCTACTGACAACTGTTCTTTCTTTCAAGGTAGAGCAACTCGTATTGTGTGTAAAAGCCTATGCTCGGTACTCTGGACTTAGCTTTCAGTTTTTAAAACTTAGCTTTTGAAAATCACAGAAAATCCTTTCTGACTTCTACAAAGCCTGGCTCTTATGAATAAATATATTTGTCTTTACAAATGTCGTTGCAACTTCGAATTTGAGAAACACCTTACAAAATTACATAGACTTCTCTGTGAAAGAATTTATCAACCATCCCTTTAAGAAAAATGTACACAGAAAAGAACCACTTTGGGCTAGTTAGGAAAGAATTGAGGTGAAAGGAACTGTCAAAATTCTTTCAGGTTTTGTGGGGCAGAGGAGGCCCTGGTGTTCTTTTCTGTGATGGGCTGAGTATCAGCCCCAATCCTCCCCACAATGGTAATCTGCATCCACAGTCCTGCCTCAGCCTCTTAGAGGCAGAGGACATGTCCCCAACTCACCGATAGTGGTCTTCGCCTTGTGACTTGCTTTGTCCAGTGGAAAATGGAAGAAGAAGCACTCTGCCGCTTGCAAGCCTTGGAAGCATGAGTCACTCCTTGTGCGTCTGTGGCTGCTGCGACTGCAGCCCCGGCCTCAGGATGCTGATTATTCATGGCTCACACCTGAGCCCACCCCCAGCAGGTTCCAAGCCCAGCCAGATGCACACCTTGAAGCAGAAACCACAGCGGTGCCTCTCCCAGATCAGCTGACCCACAGCTGACCCACAGATGCTCAAGCAATAAACACTTACTGTTGTATGCTATGGAGATGCTGGGGTGCTGGTTAAGCCGGCTGAACGATACTGTTTGGAATGGAGAAATATGGATGTTGTTTTCCTTGTGTTGTATCAACTAGTAGCGATTTAAAAGCAAAAGAAGGGCTTCCCTGGTGGCGCAGTGGTTGAGAGTCCACCTGCCGATGCAGGGGACACGCGTTCATGCCCCGGTCTGGGAGGATCCCACATGCCACGGAGCGGCTGGGCCCATGAGCCATGGCCGCTGAGCCTGCGGGTCCGGAGCCTGTGCTCTGCAACGGGAGAGGCCCGCGTACCGCCAAAAAAATAAAAAATAAAAAATAAAAAAATAAATAAAAGCAAAAGAAGACTGAGGAAATCAGGATTTTTATTAAGCGGTTTCTTGCCTTTTAGTGAAATAATCAGACATTCTCAAAGGGTATTCAGAGGAGCCACTACAGTCAACTGGTCAAATCTTCCATTAAATGCAGAAACGTCTGTTCTTTTTCAAATTCCAGGCAAGGTCCCTATGGCCTCTGCTTCCCGCCGACCTCCTGGTCCAAGCTACCACCCTTTCTCCCCTGGACTAATGCAATAGCCTCTAAACCCACCTCCCAGGGTCCTCTCTTGTCACCACCCACCCCTTTCTAGTCTGTTCCTCATGCTAATACGTTCAATGCAAATATGACCATGTTGCTCCACAGCTTAAGGTCCTTCTATGCTTTCCTGTTTGCTTTAGGAGAAAGACCAAACTGAAACATGTCCTACAAGGACATACATACATACATACATACAAGGACATAATTGGCCCAGCCTTGGTTCTTGAGCTCAGCCGTGCTCTGTGCAGTCCAGCCAGGACAATTACTGTCGGTTCCTTGAACAGAACTTGCCTCTTTTTGACTCACAGCCTTCACTTACCACTAGCCACAATCTTCTTGCCAGTTGGCCAGTGAGTTCCACAATTCCAGTGTCAACTCCTTAGTCCGGATTCCTGTCAAAAACAGAACTTGAGACAAAAGTTTGAAAGCAGTTAGTTTATCTGGGCATGATTCCAGCAGCAAGAGTAGGAATAGAGAGAGTGAGAAGTGGAAAATGGAAAATAGGGTGTGCTATGAGCCAGTTGTGTCCCTTTCAAAATTCATGTGTTGAAGCCCTAACCACCAGTATGATGGTATCTGGAGATGGAGTCTTTGGGAGGTAATTAGATTCTGATGAGGTCATGAAGACAGGGGGCCCTTACAATGGGATTAGTGACCTTATAAGGAGAGATACCAAGGAACTTGCTTCCTTTCTCTCTCCACCATAGTGAGGATGTAGCCAGCCAAGAAAAGGGCCACCTGTAAGCCAGAAAGAGGGCACTCACTGGGGAATTGAACCAGCCAGCCACCTTCATTTTGGACTTTCCAGCCTCCAGAACTGTGAAAAAATAAATTCTTGTTGCTTAAGTCATCCAGTCTGTACTATTTTGTTATGGCAGCCTAAGCTGACTGATAATTTTTAATTATTGAAAATTTGGTATGTTTTTAATACTAATACATTTATAAATATTCTCTTTCTTGTTGGAGATTTTCATGTCTTGTTTAAGAAATCCTACCCTGCCATATTGATATGTTATCTATCTAGATCTAAAAGTGTTTTAGTTTGGCTTTTTATATGCATGTGTGTAATCTACCCAGAATTTCTAAAAGAGGTGAAGTAGGAGTCCAATTTCATTTTGTTCCCCATACGAGTATTCAATTCACTCTGGTATCACTCCTGACAAATTCATTTACATACCACTCCATACTAGTTAACTAGTTGTAAGACTTACCAGGTTGTTCTCATACTTAAAAACCTGCAATGATTCCCTGTTACTTATCAAATCAAGTCTAAGTTCCTTGGTATTTAACATAAAGTTGATTAAAGTAACAGCTCCCACCGTACTCTTCCTATTTCTTACACTCTGTGGACACCTAATTACCTAATTTCCCAAATACATTCTTTTCTCAGTGAACATACCCTTGACTCATCTTCATTTCTAACTTAGAGTTTGTCTCACATATGTTATCCTCCACTTCAGGATTAATACACATCAAACCTTGTACACCCTTTGTCTTTGGTTATTCTCTCCTTACCTTGTGATGGTTTTCATCCTCTTCTGTGCTTATAAAAACCATACTTATCTATAAAGTCCATCTTTACATGTTACCTTATTTCTCTTTATCTCAGTTAAAATTATGCCTCTGCAATATCTTCTACTGCATGCTATGGTGTCATACTGAATTCTTTATGCATGTTTTCTCCTTAGCTTGAAAACTACTTGAGGGGGATGAGACTCGATCTCATATGTTCATTAGATATTAATACAATAAACATTAATTAAATTAATCAAAAATGTTAATATATCTAATTCTATTTATTGAATCTAGAAGTAGAGACTACATGAAATTTTGAGGCAGGAAAAATAGATTGTTTGTATATATTTACCTTGTATTTAACAAAAACACTGAATGACCCCTCTGAACTTTCATGCTTTTGATTTTTGTTACCTAAGTTCTTTCACTTCCCGTTTAGTAATCACATGCTAAATAATTTATAAAAATGTGCAATATTCCAAAGGAAAGTCATCAGTAACACAAAATAAGAGGATATAAGGCCAAGGAGGCACTCAGCTTCTTGACTCTGGGTAAGAGACAAAGAATAATGTGACTCTATATGTTTAGGCATAGAAAGGTTATCTGGGGTAATATTCACTAGCTGCTTTTCCTATCTGAAAAGGACAGCATGAATTTGATGAGATCAAAAGAGAATTGTCTAAGTGAATATGTGATTAAACCCTGGAAAAAGCTGTCACCGCGGAGCAACTACTGTCCCTGTGATAATAAAACCCATCATTGCTGGTTTAAGAATAGTCTTTAGAAGCAGGAAATTGGATCCATTGCCTATCATGTAATGCAAGATCAATAACTTCACTCCTTAAAGTCTTTCTACTTGGATTATAAATCCTTGTAGACTCCCATTAAGATATATTTAGATTTGTAGTGCTATCAATGTGATTGCCAGTTGTAATAAATTAGCCTGAGAGTTTAAATTGCATATTGATGACTGTAAACCACAAAAAGATTCAGAAAAAAGGTCAGTCTCCAAAAATAAGTGCTTATTTAAGTACCACCATTTTTATTTTGGTGTATTCTTTAAGTATAGACAAGTACAATAATGATAACTTGAAACCTCAAATTTAATTCTTCATTCAATATACTAGAGATTAAAAACATTTTAAAATTGCTTGTACATATTTTATCATAAATGATTTTAATTTCTCTTACTAAAATGTGTTCTTTGGAAGAATCAACTTTAATATATTTAACATTAATTTTGCGTGTTTTTGTTAAAAATTTTAAATGACTGTAAACAACTATTATTATTACACTATTCTTTGTAAATCATATCTAATGATAAGAATGAGCTTTTAAGAACATTACCATGAACTTTTAATACTTTAATACAACATCGTGAGTGTACTCAATGCTACTGAATTATATTCTTTAAAATGGTTAAAATGGTGAATTTAATGATATGTGTATTTTCTCAAAATAAAAAATTATATTGTGATCCTTGGATGGTAGATTAATGTTTGTTAATTCTTCTGTAAATATTGTTATTATCGTTTCTTTCAATAATTCTTTCTTTTCGCTTCTCCTCTTCTAGAACTCCAGTTACTCACATTCTATGATCCATATCACCTCCCCTCTCTTCAGGTGTCTCTTTTTATTCTCTTTGCTGCACTTTGGATTATGTATACATGGTTCTGAGCTCTGAGTTCACTAATTCTTTTTTCAACCTGTTCGTTGAGTTTTTATCTCAATAGTGATTTAATTTTCATTTCTAAAAGTTCCATTTGTGTTCTTTTTCAAACTTATGTGTTCAAATTCCTTACTGTGTAACTACATTTTAACTGTATCCTTTATTACTTTAAATATTTTACACTCATTTTTCTCACGTTCTGTATTTGACAGTTCCAACACCTAGAGTTCCTGCATGGTTAAATCTGTTTTTTCTTGTTACTGCTGAATACATGACTTATCTCAATTTTTCGGAGGCAAGTTCTTTTTAATTCTCTTGACTTACATCAAAGACCCCAGTTTTAGTCCCCCCCACCAACTCAAAACAAAAAGGAATTCCATTAGTGAGTAAGTAGAAGAACATTGTCTCTGCTGCAGTGTTCCTGGGAAGCTCCATGCTACTTAAGGTTTCTGAGCATCTGTATATGTTTCTCAATCACCTGGAATATCATTCTCCACATTCTTCACATGGATAATTCCCCCTTTTACCTCCCAGACCCATCACAGGTACATCCTTCAGAAGGCCTTTCTTGACGCTCCCTCTACTCCTACAAAGTACTCTTGGGCACCTCATACCCACTTCTTCAGAAATGTTTATTTCCTTGTATTATAACTTTCTATTTTAATTTTTCTAGCTCTCTCACTAAACTACAGAATTCCTGAAAGCATATGATATAGTTGTTCTCCTGACTTACAGCCCCACCCCCGATCTTATGGAGTATTAGGCGCTCGATATATGTTTGCTGAATAAAAGGCTGAATAAAGTAAAAACCTGGAGTGTTGAAAAATGAATTTATCTATCAGGGCATTTGGTAACTGTACTGGGTATTTTCCCTCTCCCTTCTCCGCTCCCACAAGCACTCTCTGCTCTACCTGCTCTGTGCCCAGGAGGCTGACATCAACCTCACTGCTCTCTGGCCTCCTGTTGGGTTTGGTCAGCGAGAAGCATGAGTCAAGGATGTGAAGCAGGAGGGTGTTGACTTCCCCAGTTTTCTCCTGGTGGAGTCAGCACGTGTCAGCTATGTGACCTTCCACCAAAGACCACAGCTCCTTTCACGAACTCCTCTCCATTCACCTATTATTTTGGGTTCTGTGTACCCCTTCTTCCCCCCCCAGCCTGCCCCCCACATCTGAAGTACGAATGGTAAAGTCACTCCACTGTGTCTAGTTCCAGGATCATGTGTTAGCTCTTGTTAGGTTCATTATGCCTTACCAAAACCTTTGCAAATATTCCCTTTAAACTCTTGTCAAATTACCTGCTGGCTCTTGACAGGTAACAATAATGTCACAATGCAGAACTGACTGTGATTGGGGGGAAATCTAGCCTTCCTTATGAAAGATAATACAGTTCAAGAAGAACTTTTTAGAATGTAGTACACAAAATTTAAGTAAAATGTTCAAAATCACATGGATGAACCTGAAGGACATTATGCTAAGTAAAATAAGCCAGTTATAGAAAGACAGATACTCCATATTTCTACCTATATGAGGTATCTAAAATAGTCAAACTCACAGAAGCAAGAATCGAATAGTGGTTCTAGGTGATGGAACGGGGTGTAGGAGAAATGGGAGTTGTTGTTCAATGGATATAAATCTTCAGTTATGCTCAGTGAGTAAGTTCTAGAGATCGGCTGGACAACATAGTACCTATCATTGACAATACAGTATTGTGCACTTCAAAATTTGTTAAGAGAGTAGAACTCATGTTAAATGTTCTTACCACCAAAAAACAAAAGGGAGGTGGAGACATAAGAAACTCAGAAAGTTGTGGGAAATGCCTGTTACGTTGATGGTGGTAATGGTATGGGTGTCTTCATATGTCCAAATTAATCAAATTGTACACATAAGTATGTTCAGTTCTTTGTATATCAATTATTCCTTAGGAAAGCTGTTAAAATTATATAAATTATTTAAGGTTTACCTTTAAGGCAGAACCAAATATAATAGTAATTGCTTTCTTAAATAAAAGATGAAAACCTTGTAATGGTATAGATTCTGTGGGGCTAAAGAGAAAAAAAACTAGCAGGTAATTTAAGGGCTAGAGCATAAAACCAAACACTCTGAAGGAGAATTTCAGAAGTAAATTTTTGCCTATAGATGTAAAAGTTTCATGACTGCATTTATCTTAAGACCAAAGAAGACGTTGGGCTACTGCTAGTTCTGAAGCCAGACCATCACTGCTCCTCAGAAATGCTGTGATCAGGGACCTTGTTATTCTTTTGCGCAATCTCAGTATGGTTTGGATTAGAAAAGAAGCATATCACATTGAGTAAGAAACTGTTTAAGATTCCTTTCTGAGAAAAAGTTAATAAATCTTCCAACAGCCCTTTGAAATTTCTTTTTGATAGAACAGGATTCCCAGCCAAAAACACTTAAAGTGTCTTTTTAGTAATCTCCAAATGTTTTATCACCTCTTCAGGTGATGAATTGTATTCAGAAATAGTGAAAGTAAGGGTAAGTCTAAGGGCCCAGAAATTATGCAAAGTTTGTTTCTTTTGAAAGAAACTCTTAATCTGGTAGTAATATATTGAGAGACTGGTGTTCAAGCATACATCTGGAGTCCATTTCTAAGGATTAAGACAAGACGTTGTACACTGTATATATTTTTTTAATTTGCTATAAGTTAGTACAAACATTAAAGGTCTACTCTGTCCTGTGTCAGGTAATTCACATGACAGTGCAAATAATATGACTGAGTGTAAGAGATAAATACAGAGAAATTGTCTCGGCATCTTAAGAAAGCCCAATAAATAGCACCCTTCATCCCCATCTGAGTTCTGAACATAATAAAAATTAGGCTACGAATAAGGCCTTTGGAAACATCATCTTTATTCTTCATGAGAGTAAGTTGCAGGAGGTAGCATGTAGCAGGGGGTGAAATAAGCTATCTGACCTGCAGGCTTAGTCCTAGTCACAGAAGAAGCTGGAAGGTCACATGCTTTCCTCACAAGAGCTGGGCCCCTGAACACAGGACATGGTCAAAGCAGCAGAGAATGTGGGTTGCCTCTGGTCAGGCTGGCTTCCAAAGAGGATAGCAGATCTGAGCTTAACCAAGCCTAGCACATTCCTTCTTCTCAAATTTCCACCAGGTACCTCACTCCCTCCCACCTGAGGGAATGACTGAGAAGGTAGAGGGACCAGGAGTGTTGAAGGAAAGGCTCTTCCCCTGACTCCAAAAGTGGGGAAGGACAGGTCAGCCCCAACATGGCTCAGTTCTTCTTTCTCTTAGCTCACTGAGCCAACACCACGTTCCATCAGGTCGTGGCTATTCTTCTAGGGGAAGGAAACCAAATGTCAATCAGCCTTAATGGGACTGAATCCACAATACCAACTACTGCTCCCTTGGATAGACTTCTGAGCCCCTCCCCTGGTTACATTTGCTGAAAACATAGTGGTATACAGTAACAATATTTTAATGCTCACATAATGACACAGTGTGGATGTCTTGTCTCTGCTTCACCTGCTCTGGGGCCTTAACCAGGGTGACTCAAGAGCTGGGGGTAACTGGATAGGTGGGAATCACCTGGAGGCATCTTCACATACATGTGTGGGTTGAAGCTGTTGGATGAACCTCAGCTGGAGCTGTCGGCAGGAGCGCTGCTCATGGCCACTCCATGTGTCTGAGCTTCTTCTCAGCCTGGACACCTCAACGCGGTAGACTTCTTACATAGCAACTCAAGGCTTCCAGACAAGTATCCCAGGAGAACTAGATGGAAACTGCATGGCTTTCCCTGACCCGGTCCCAGAGTTTAGGCACTTCACTTCTGCTGCACTTGATTGGTTACAAGCTAGTCACTAAAAGGTCCAGATTCCAGAGGAGAGAACATCATCAACGCTCAACTCTCATGAGAGGAACAGCAAAAGATTTCCAGACATGTTGTAAAACCTCCACAGTCCAAGAGCTGTTAGTGTTGATTTTGTCTCATAAGATCTGAAATTATTCAGAAGAATATATTATCTCCAAGACAAGTTTGCCACCGAGACTGAAAAGTACCTCTCTGTTCTATTTCCTATCTAACTTGTGTCCAGTTAAGTAATTAAACAAAGCATATCAGAAGACCTTGAATGAGATTAAATGACACCAATAAGGTAATCCAATCATAAGTTGCAAAAAGATATTCCAATAATAAAATGTAAACAGTATAGAAATGTTCCATATGTTGAATATAGTTTCTCATTAATGAAATTCCCAGGAAGAAATTAAATGTAAATACTAAAAGTTTTCAATTTCAAAGACTTCAAAATCTGAAAGAATTAAAATCCAATAAAAAATTTCTTGCGCTTTTAAGTTAAAGTTCAAAGAAATTAATTCCTCCTCAATTTCTTTCTCTGCTCAGTCTCAGCTAAAAAAGATTCTTAATAACTGGATAAATTGGAGGTTCTTTCCATAGCAGCAGGCTAGGGAATCACTCCCTGAAATGACTAAAGTTCCTTCAGGCTTCAAAAGTTGTGTTAATTCAATCCCAAGTTTTCCATCAGCCTCAACAAAGATTTGAGAAGTTCAGATATCTGGAAGGACACGAGTCCATAGAACTTACTCTTACTTGGCTCTTATATAAAGTCAAAGTATAAAGTATATGATCCATTAAGAGACAGAGAATGGAGGGCAGGCAGCGCTGAGGCTTTGAGAGACATCCAGGTGCTGACTCCCCAGGGTTCTTACTCGCAAACTGAAGTGCTCTCTGGATTGAGCCACCAAGATGTGTGCAGTGAATCTAGGCTTCCAGAGAGCTCAAGGCAGAAGTTCCAAGAGAGATTTTTAATGTACCTCTGATCACATAGTCAGGTCAGACGGTCTAACCCATTATGCCAGTTGAAAATCATCAGTAAACAAAGCGGCCCTCCGGGTCAGAATTACATGGCACATTGTAAATTCTATTACCCTTATCTTGGCCTAGAGTCAAAGCCAGACATCTAGGCATCCCCAGAAATAAAGATAGATCCATTTACAGACCAACCGTACATTTCCCTATCCCATAGTCTCTCTTTTAAAGATTATCACTACACTGTCCCTATACCCAGCAAATCTAGAAAGCAAAGCAATCTGCAGCCTCGAAAAGCAGTTAGGTAAGCAAATTTGATTCATGCTACCCAATACTTAGTAGGACATAGTAGAAGAACAAAGAACATAGGAGAAACTCACTGGCATTGAGGGGAGGAGGGTAGATGAAAAACATGACTGCTTCCATCTCTATCAGAACACCCACACCCACCAATCTGCGGTATGGTCCACGAGCAATTAAATTAAACCTCCAGAACGGATAAATTAGCCATCAAGAAGTGAATTCTGCCATGGTGTTTATCTTGTATCCAGGCATAAATCACTTCTATCAGAGTGACATATGGAATATAATGGTCTTTTGTGACTTGAATTGTGTCTCCAGAAAGGTACACTGAAGTCTTAACCCCTGGTATCCGTGAATGTGAACTTCAGAAACAGAGTCTTTGTGGAAGGCCTTAAGGTGCTAGTTAAGATGAAGTTATGCTGGAGGAGGGTGGGCCTTTAATCCAACATGACTGGCATCCTTACAAGAAGAGGAGAAGAGACAGTCAGGGAGAACGCCACGGGAAGAGAAAGGCAGAGGTCTGAGTGATCTATAAGCCAAGGATGCCGAGGACTGCCTGCCATCACCAGAAACTAGGGAAGAGGCATGAAACAGGGCTTCCCTGGTGGCGCAGTGGTTGGGAGTCCGCCTGCCGATGCAGGGGACACGGGTTCGTGCCCCAGTCTGGGAAGATCCCACGTTAAAAAAAAAAAAAAAAAAGAGGCATGAAACAAATTCTTCCCCCAGAGCATCCAGAGGGAACCAACCTCGCAGACATCTTGATATTGGATTTCCAGCCGTTGTAACTTAGAGGCAATACTGTGGTATCACTTTAAGCCTTCACTTTGTGGTCAATTGTTAAGCACACCTGGAAAACTAATACACAGCCTGACTCCATTTTTTGGCTTGATTGCTGGCAGGTATTAAGCCTCATCTCTCCCTCTTTTCCTCCCACCCCACATCTGGGAGAGCAGATACGGATGCCCAGCGCCCCACCCCGCCTTATCACCTGCTGTAATTCTCACCCTGGTCCCACCCACTAATCACAACAAAAGCCCCAGCCTCCTTTCCCTGCCCCCTCAAGCCATTCTGCACCTCTCACCGGAAAGCCTGTTATGTGAGTAATAAACATTTATACTTTCTCTGCATGTTTATGGTGCCAACACTCTTGACATCTGGACCAAATTTTGGATAGTGGTCCTTTCTCTTTCTTCAGGGAGGCCACATATGGAACATACCTGCCTGTTGCAAAGTTGAGACATCTGCCACATTGGCGATCCTATCCCTGAGTCTTACCTGTAGCACAATCATTCCTACCCCCTTCACCATATTCAAAACCTCTTCATTCCTGCTTCCTTTTGGATCCCGTTTCTCTGCTACCCCAGGATTGCACTGGAAGTGGTTCTGTTTACTGACAGAGGCATCAGGTTCTCTTGTGAGGAAGAATTCAATCCCTGGCTCAATCCTGTCTACTCAGGAAAGGTGCATCTCTTTGGTTCAGCTCATGAATGTTTGCTGGAGCTGGTTCGACCCCTTGGGTATAAGTCACAGCGTTGGAACCAGCTCTGCAGCAGGGGCTACCCTTGGTCCCATCAGCCCTCCTCTTACAGTTTTCCCAGAAAATGTAGCCAACTGGAATCCTAGAGAATCAGAGCCTGCGTTGAAAGAATGTAATGTGAGAACAAGTGTACATGAACAGTGCAGTGAATACTTAGTTGAATACCCAGGTCCCCTTCATGGCAGGTACACCCACCCGCCACCTGGCAAAACTCACAGAAGACACTTTCCCCAGAGAAATGCCCTCAGCCAAACAGAAGCCACTGCCCCTTCCGGGCCACTCCACCCAACTCTCTGAGGGTAACTTATAGCCAATAACCGACTGAAATAGAGGAGGTTACAAAGGTTGACTCCCTTTTCTCAAGATAGGGCCAATCTTGTGCAGTTCATGCTTAGAGCTGTGCTGTTGAATACGGTAGCCACCAGACACACATGGCTATCAAGCACCTGAAATGAGATATGCTGTTTACACACGGGATTTCAAAGATGTAGTATGAAAAAAGGGAAGATATTTCGTTAATAGGCTTAATATTGATATATGCTGAAATGACAATACCTGGTTTAAGACATAGATATGATATAAATCATCAGGATAAAAATGTATGAAGAAAACATAGTGCAAATATAATAACTAGCACTATGGTATAAAGAAGAAGTTCCAAGTGTGATGTGCTTAACCGACAGCATTAGCACACAATGCCAAATGATGTGCCTGGAGCAACAACATGAATAATGGTTTTGATCAGAGTACTAGAAAAACACTACTTAAGTTAGACAGGTCTTACGTTGACTCACACTCAGTTAACATGAATTTACTCTCAAGTTGGGGAGAGATCTTCGTGTTTTACAGATGTCATTCCGGGGCTGAATATTTAAGATTATCATCATTGTTTTGATGAACAAAAAAAATTCATACTTCTTTAAAAAGGTGGGAACCCACAGAATAAGATGGGACTAGGATTCAAATTTTAAATAATTTTAAATTTGAGACTTTCTCAAAAATGACATCCCCCCCAGCACTTTTTTTTTTTTTTTTTTTTTTTGCGGTACGCGGGCCTCTCACTGCCATGGCCTCTCCCGTTGCGGAGCACAGGCTCTGGACGTGCAGGCTCAGTGGCCATGGCTCACGGGCCCAGCTGCACCGCGGCATGTGGGATTATCCCGGACCGCGGCACGAACCCGCGTGCCATGCATCGGCAGGCGGACTCTCAACCACTGAGCCACCAGGGAAGCCCTGCACTTTTGATTGGTGTTTGTCGTAGGACTGCCTTTTGTTACTCCAAATGCTTATTTCAAAAAAAAATTTTTCTAAAAAATTCGGAAAATTCTTGCCCAGTTTAACTCTATTATGCAGTGATAAAATATTGTTTATGTACAAAAAGGTATGGTATTTGGCAAAAAAAGAGCTGTTAGAAAAAGTGTATCCAGTCACTAGATTAAACAGGTGATGTTACCAACAAGGCTGCCTGCATAATCTCATCCCGCCACATGATGTCGCTCTAACGTAAGGTTCAAAGGATGGAATAAAATCTCTAGAAGAAAATGCAAAAGACATACTTTGCAAATAAAAATGTTCAGTTAGAACTACTGTGAGCAACACAGATGTTGCAACATTAGGCGTCCTAATAGGTGAGTTTATACTGTATCTCACATGTGACTTATCAAAAAAAGGACTTCTTGTTAGAGAGTCCTGGACATATGTAAACCTGCAGCTTGGTGAGAGCGCCCGGTAATAAGTGTCCAGGAAAGTCATGGGTGTGTGTGCACTTGAGTTTCCTTACCAGATCTGCCTTCATGCCAAACAGGTTATATAAAAAACAAACATCAAAAACACTACACCAGGAAATGCTACAGTAGAATTTAAGTACATCAAAGACATAGATAAATTTATAAAGCTTACAGTGTGTTAGAGCAGATTACCTGCAAAGGAACAAGGATCAGAAAGACATTAGGAATCACACACACAGAAAAAACGGACACAAGAAAACAAGAAGTAGAACGATTTTTTAATATTTAATGAAAAGAATTTTGGATATAAAATGATATACCCAGGACTTCCCTGGTGGCGCAGTGGTTAAGAATCCGTCTGCCAATGCAGGGGACACGGGTTCCAGCCCTGGTCTGGGAAGATCCCACATGCTGCGGAGCAACTAAGCCCGTGCACCACAACTACTGAGTCTGCGCTCTAGAGCCCGCGAGCCACAACTACTGAAGCCCGTTCACCTAGAGTCCGTGCTCTGCAACAAGAGAAGCCACCACAATGAGAAGCCTGCGCACTGCAACAAAGAGCCCCGCTCGCTGCAACTAGAGAAAGCCCGCGTGCAGCAACGAAGTCCAAATGCAGCCAGAATTAAATAAAATTAAAAAAAGAAAATCAAATAGAGACATGGAAAATATTTTTTAAAAAAGAAATTATATACCCAAGCAAATGTCCTTTTAAATATGTTGTTATAATAAAAAAATATATATCAAAAATATAAGGCTTCAGATAATTGTCTAAATTAAGAAGTCCTTTATAAACACTCATGAAGGAAATAGTAAAATGAGTTGTTTCAAGAGATATGAGAATGATGATCACATGACATCATAAAGTATTGTGTAGTGTAAAAAAACCAAATGCCAAAGAAATTCAAAAGAAAGAATATCCATAAAAGCTCTGTTCTAAATTCTAGACAATATCAGCAGGTAGAGGAGGAAGAAGACAATGTAACTACTCATACCTTCCACTCCCTTTTTGTCCTGCCAGGTTGTGGGAAATAAGATAGAACATGACTAGAGAATGGTACATAAAATGATCAAGTGTTTCTTTCAAGAAATGCACTTAGGACTTCCCTGGTGGTGCGGTGGTTGAGAGTCCGCCTGCCGATGCAGGGGACACGGGTTCGTGCCCTGGTCCGGGAAGATCCCACGTGCCGCGGAGCGGCTGGGCCCGTGAGCCATGGCCGCTGAGCCTGCGCGTCCGGAGCCTGTGCTCCGCAACGGGAGAGGCCACAGCGATGAGAGGCCCGTTTACCACAAAAAAAAAAAAAAAAAAAAAAAAAAAAAAAAAATGCACTTAATATGGTTGTGATCTTTGGCCTGAAGAAATATCTGAAAAGGTTAACATTTATGAAAGTCTGCATGGAAATAAATGGGAGAAACTCATTTTGAGAAGAGTTTAGGAAGCATTGCTTTAAATCTGAAATAGACTGAAAATTGTGACATTTGAGTCACTACACATAAAAAATCCTTGGCATTTGTGGATTCCTATTTGTGGTTTAAATATACGTGATACATAAAATTTCTCCCTAAGCAAGGTGATGACGGTAATCGCTTGCTATTGTCATCTTGCGGCATTCAAAACATACTGCACCAGGCTGACATTAAATTGCAGGTTGGATTTAAAATAACACATATATTGGTCCCCTGCTGTTTTGGCTAATCTCGACTTCTGATGCTGCAGCCTTGTGTAATAAACACACTTACAGAGGACACTTCTCTAGCTGTTTGTGTTTTCCAAGCTAGGTATCTCTTGTCACCCTGGGCCTCTTAATGAGCCCTGAAACCAACTTCCTCAGGGGCAGCAAACTATTCTTTTCAGTTCTTCCCAGAGGACAGGTTTATTTTTGCAACTATAGCAACCACTGCTAAATGCTTTTTCTCTGGCTTTTTAAGCTTATTATTGTGTGTCTCTTTGCAAAGATACTGTAGAAGGTTTCAGCTTTTTAAAACTCTTGCCTTAAAAAGCCAGGCTTTGTCCATAATAAACCTTTATTATAAAGCATGGACTTGGTTGTTCTCCATTTATTTGTATGTGTATCTGTAACCTCTCCTGGGAAATGCAGGCACAACTTGGGCAAATAACAGAAGTCAGTTGCTCTTCGATGTTGAAACCCATGGTTCCAGCAGATGTCGCCATTCTCATTATTAAACAAAATTTGAACCTAAGGGTCCTTCCAGGTGGATAGAAACCACCTTAGCTCTTATGAAGGAAATATCACAAAAGAGAAGTAAACACAGGCGATCAAGTATAAATTTTCTTTTTTAATAATTGAAATTATAGAGATGGTTGGTTGGAAGACCTTTTAGGTAAGTTCTCATTTTAGGAAAGTTATTGGTAGTTTATTTCCAAAGTCTTAGTTTACTTGTCTATAAAGAAGAGTTACCAATTCATAACACTTGAAGTTGCTACGAGTGTTACATAGTAACACATGCCATGAGCCCCGGCATGCATGGCATGCGGTACGCCTTTGACAAATAATTTTGCAGTGCTTCAAAAATAGGATTTGCGTGGCAAAGCCAAAGTATCAGGAACTCAATCCCTAAGTAGTCAGCAGTGTGAGCGATACAGTCTCAACAAAATGATAGTTCCTTAATATTTTACTAGAAAAACTTTTATGATCCCATTGAAATCTACATTTTCAGTGCCTCTCTCAAAGAACTTTTTGAAATTTCCAAACTTATGACTCGAAGTTCAGCCGTCTTCTCCCTTGGTTACTATCACAGTATCTTTTCTTCCCTGTCTGTTCCTTCCCTGTCTGTTCCTGGTAACCACAAGGTAATTCTCAAACGGACTTAAACAACCAGTTTTGTAATTTTGATACATTAAGAAAGTAATATGTGATGTGTATTCCTCTCCTTTCCTTCATTTATTTCTTCATGTGTTTCTCAGTGAACAATACTTATTTTAAGTCTGAATATGTGGTCTTATTTTCCACAACAAAGATTAAGTATGCCAGAGGTATGAGTGACTGGTATCTTACTTTCAGGCCCATCTCGTATCTCCCCTTCACTGCCTGAGGCTGACCTGGTTGGCCTTTGGCTTCATTTCTGAGCTGCTTTAGTGCAGAAAGACTTGTGAATTCACATAAGGACCACAAACTGAGCTTGTTTAGCCTCTGCATAACCTTTTCCCCAGCTCTTACATCTCTACATAGTTCTCCTTATAAATTGGACGTCTCCCTCTTGTCCCTAGCCTAGATCACTCTAGCGGACATTCCCAGTCCAAAGATCGGTCAGATCAGGCCCTGACTGGGTTCCATCGATGTTAAACCTTTATAGAGCTAGGTCTGTAAATGTGCAACTGGCATGGCAGGGATGACTCAAAATTATGGTTTTCTATCCATGATTCTGAGAGCCACAATATTCTGAAACATATAAGAGAGAACTGGAAAACTTCAACCCTGAATAGATGAAATCATATTATCTGTGGGCAGGTGAGAGTTACAAAAGAAAGATAACCAGGAGACCTACCTACAAAAGCCCTCAAGAAATGCCAAACACCCATTTAGAGGAATAAGACCTCAAGGTATGATTACTGTTTTCTGAGTCCTTTGTGGGGTCCATCTTAGAAACACCAGAAACACTTAAAATACACAGGGTACTCACGTAAAAGCCCTGAACTCCAGAAAACTCTGCCTGGCCCACATAGAGGAGAGTCAGCATCACTTCCCCAAAGCACTATACTTTATTGAAATTAACTCTTCCACTCTCTGAATTTTAACACTTGAGTAACTGAACATGTATCAAAATGGAGACAGTTCCTCTGAGTGATTTTAGAATACTAAAGTCAGAGGATTGAGAAATTATTTTTATTTGAAAGAAAAACATCAGGAAATATATATTTCCTCCAAAAAGAGCTTGAACTACACCAATTCAAATAATTTTCTGAATTTTAATTGAAGTGGAAATGGTGTCCAGACGTTCAAAGTGGAACACTTGTCTGTTTGAAGAGCTTTCCTCTAAATGAATTTGACAATTGATATATACCTGAATTAACATTATTATGTAGCATATTATATAACAGATATAGATTTACATATATATAATTATTAATAAAATTAATGGTTTCTCCCTCTGTCCAGTGAAATGGCCTAAGGGTAATGGCATCTCAGAAGGGACCAGCCTAATTTAAAGCCCAGATTATAATTTCTAAAATTAATTTTCCATGAAAAGGAAGCAGGATTTTTGGAAAGATAATTGATTCCACGTCTGGGGAATGAAGGTATAAAAGAATGTAGAACTTCTTTATCAGAAGCCAAGGTTTCATTCAAGGGTTAGTGAAATCAGATCAAAAGAGAACAGGAACCAAATTATAGAGGTTTGCTTGTGACAAGATGAGCATCAAAAACAGAATAATGACTGCCGTTAACTGAAATACATTAAATCTATTAAAGTCCTGAGTCCATGATACACAAAAAGATAAATATTAATTAAATACACCTTCTTGAAGAAGGTCAAGAGATCAGAATATATTCCTACTGGATCTTATTAGTTATTGTTGACACATTGATCATATTGTTGAACGATACACAATCTAGTAAGCATTAAATATATCACCTAAAAGACATTTTTTGACTCAAGGAAATGGCCTTATAAGTGAGACATGCAGTCAGATTGAAGACATGACAACTATGATCAATCTATCATTTTTAAAATCAGTCAGATTTGTATGTTTTTAAGAATATGAATGAGTTGAACATTGCATTAAAGTTTAAAAGTCCTTAGAATTCAGAGGAAAAGATATTTACAGATCTAAATGTTCTAATCAGCTACTTATCCTGGGTGGAGCTGCAGACTTCTATGAGCAGAGAGAATTACGTGAGTCAATCCTCTGTTGAAATTATGAAGGAATTATAATAACTAAAAAGGTTTAAAGTGTTTCTTCAGATCGACAAGAATCTAAGTTTATTCCTCTGGGCAAATTCTCTAGAAGTGAATAACCTAATTAACTAGACTATTAACTGACTTCCATAATTGGGTTAGCCCCTTTCAGCCTTAGGGAGATTTAGTAAATATAGGCATTTTTGTGAAAGTTAAAATAGAGCATTGATATTTTTGCATTTCTAAGAGAATCTGACCTATTATGATAGCTTGGAATCTAATCTGAGGTATGCAGTCAAGGAGTTTATTTAGATGAAACCTTACATTTTATATTCAGGATTAAAACATCTAAGAGAACCTTAGGTCAACTGTCTTCATAAATAAATTTTACTCACAGGGTGTGAGAATTCCCAATGTTCCACAACCACCTACAAAATGAAAGCCAAATGGTATGCCAGTGAAGTTAATGCCTTTTTATGAAGTAGAGCATTTTGCAAATTGTTTGATATTTGTGTTTCCTTTTTGTAAAATGCCTGGTTGTGTGTTTTGCTCATTATGTGCTTTGTATTTTTTCTTATTGATTTTTTTAACTAAACCGTTTTTAGTTATCTATGTTGCATGTAACATTTCCAACTCTGTTGCTTGTCTTTTCACTTTTTCTATAGTGTCTTTCAACAACTGTATCAACACTTTCCTTTTGACTAGCAATTTTAAGAAATTCTTTGAGTCAAATATGTTCTTATATATTCTTCTAAAGGTTTTAATACATTTCTTGTCCCTTTGCCTTCTTTCAGGCTGGAATGAATTTTTGTTAATGGTATAAGATGTGGATCCAAATGAATTGTTTTGTCTTTATGCATATGAAATCGTCTCAGCATAATATGTTCTATCATAGTTTTCTTCAATGTTCTCTCTGTCACATGCCCTTTGCATTTATGCAGAGTCTGTTTCTGGGCTGTCTATTCTATTCCATTGATCAATTGTCCCTGTGCTGATACCATATCATCCTCATATGGCTTTAAGTCTTTATATCCAGCAGAATAAATTCTCTCACCTTATTCTTTTCCTGTATGAACATCTTGGATATACTTGAAGGTTTGCTCTTCTATACAAATTTTTAAATCAGCATGTCAAGATCCTTATAAAACACTTAGGATTTTCAGTGAAATGTCATTGAATGATAGGTAATCTGGGGATAACAGATACCTGTGTGATGTTGCATTTTCTATCCACCAAAGTGTTTTATCTTTCCATTTATTGGTGTCTTGTTTAGATTATTTAAATAATGTTTATAATTTTATCCATATGGCTATCATACCTCAGTCTTATTTCACAAAAAAGGCACCATTTTTTGTTATTATTATAAGTGACATGTTTTTAAAATGTATGTTTTCTCTTTATTGCTATTTTTAAAAAATACAATTAATTTTTGCATAATGATCTTAACCTAGACATTTTGCTGAACCTTGACTAGTGCTAATAATTTGCATGAAATCTTTTTAAAATTTTCAATATACATAGTTTTATCTAGGATTAATAACGGTTTCCTTTTCTTCCCATCCTTTTGCTATCTCCTTTTCTTCTTTATTTTAATAGGACTTTCTTTAGCCAGGACTTTCAGTGCAATGTCCAATAGGTGTGATAATAATAAACTTTTAATCTGGTTCCTGATATTAAAGGAAATTCTTCTATTTTTTTTTTTTACCCTTATAATGTTGAGTGTAAGTTATTGACCCTTGTTATGTATCTGGTACTTCCCAACCTTTTGAGCATGATTAGCACCCACAGAAAATACAGTTTTCAGCATGCAATGATGGAAATGGATGAGGCTTCTCAAGGCAGGAGACAACAGACCAGGTTGTTCTGCCGACTCAGGCAACACCAGCTGCACCTAAGGCTGAGGAGATAACATGGTAGCACAGCTGCAACATATTCTTGGTTTGTAGGTTAAAGCTTTATCTTGATCTGAGGAATGTATTGGGTTGGCCGAAAGTTTCGTTCGTTTATTTCTGTAAGATGGCTCTAGTAGCACTTAGTTGTCTTTAACTTCATTCGAAACAATTTTGTTAGATTGTATGTGACAGCTGTCATATCAGTGTGCATTTAAAAGAAGACATCAAAATTGGTGAGTTTTTGTGTAGCCATTTTAATACTGAAGATGGAAGAAAAAAAGCAACATTTTCGTACCTATTGTGCTTTATTATTTCAAGAGAGGTAAAAACACAACTGAAATGCAAAAAAAGATTTGTGCAGTGTATGGAGAAGGTGCTGTGACCGATCGAACACGTCATAAGTGGTTTGTGAAGTTTTATGCTGGAGATTTCTCCCTGGATTATGCTCCATGGTTGGGTAGACCCGTTGAAGTTGATAGAGATCAAATCTAGACATTAACTGAGAACAATCAGTGTTATCCCATGTGGGAGAGAGCCGACATACTCAAAATAGTCTAATCAAGTGTTGGAAATCACTGCACCAGCTTGGTTACGTGAATCGCTTTGATATTTGGGTTCTACATTAAGTTAAGTGAAGACGACATTCTTGTCCGTATTTCCTCATGCGATTCCCTACTGAAATGTAATGAAAAGGTTCCGTTTTTAAAACAAATTGTGGCGGGCAATGAAAGGTGGATACTGTTCAATAATATGAAATGGAAGAGATCGTGGGGCAAGCGAAATGAAACACCACCAACCACTCCAAAGGCCAGTCTTCATCCAAAGAAGGTGATGTTGTGTATTTGGTAGGATTGGAAGGGAGTCCTCTATTATGAGCTCCTTCCGGAAAACCAAACGATTAATTCCAACAAGTACTACTCCCAATTAGACCAACTGAAAGCAGCACTTGACAAAAAGCATCCAGAATTAGTCAACAGAAAATGCATAATCTTCCATCAGGATAACGCAAGACCGCATGTTTCTTTAATGACCAGGTAAAAACTGTCAAATCTTGGCTGGGAAGTTCTGATTCATCGGCCATATTCACCAGACATTGCACCTTTGGATTTCCACTTACTTAGGTCTTTACAAAATTCTCTTAATGGAAAAAATTTCTATTCCCTGGAAAACTGTAAAAGGCACCTTGAACAGTTCTTTGCTCAAAAAGATAAAAAGTTTTGGGAAGATGGAATTATGAAGTTGCCTGAAAAATGGCAGAAGGTAGTGGAAGCAAAGGGTGAATATGTTGTTCAATACTTCTTGGTGAAAATGAAAAACGTGTGTTTTATTTTTACTTAAAAACTCAAGGCACTTTTTGGCTAACCCAATAACTAGGAGGACCAAACTGGCCCAGTATTTTTATTTCTTTTGTTCAGTCCTTGGGTACCATTAGCAGCAGTGGTTTCAGTTGCTGGGTATACAAAGGCAAATCAAGAATAAATATCACACCTGCATATTCCATTCGAGTCCTCTTGGAAGAATAGGAAAAGAGTCAGTGTAACCTGCTATGTGCTGAACCTTCTCCCCTAGGAATATTTCTCAGAAATAGCTGCAAATGTTGCTTTTCCTATTGGAAAGCAGCATAATTTTATGAACTATTTGAACTTCAGCAGAGCCCGGTGGTATATATTGCCATTCAGCCCATCACTGCATGGCTTGAGTTCCACTATGTCTACTCCTTTCCTGGGCCCACTTTGCCACTTCGAGTGATAGAACTAGAGCATCAACTTTATTTCAGTCACCTTCAGAAACTAGAAGGAATTCTTTGGTGAGCAAGAGCTCTACTTTGATTTGCACTCAGGATTGCCATAGTGATTTCTGAAGAATGGTACGTGACACAGGGGTCCCTTTATCATTCAGTTATCTATGTTCACTTACCAGACCAAACTGCAAGTCCATAAGCAACCACTCAAGATTCAATAAGCACGTAATTGTGGGGATTTTACTTGCGTCCAGTTCTCTTACTGCCAGGAATAGGGACTGTAGCTCAGCCCACTGGGCTGCTGACTTGCTTTTGCCTTCTTCTGTGAAGGGTTTGTGATTTGCTGGACACAGGACAGCTACTTTCCTCATGGAGCCATGGCTCTCCATTCTGGAACTGCCACCTGTGAATCAGGCCAAGTCCCTCATATCCTTGGGAAATTGTTGGAATGATAAGCCCCATCAGTAAGAGCAGCAGACACGTCTTCAGATGGCCTTTTCGGAGATCCTAGTGGAAAACAGGCTACTTGCTCATGAATAAGTTATGAATAGGTTGAGTCCCACTGTGTATCATGGCTGTAATATCGCTTCCATTTTATGATGGAATTCAACATTTCCCTTCTTGTTGGGATGCTTTTTTGATACTACTCATGACATGGGGGTAATTCAGCAGTCGATATAATTTTATGCTCTTCAGTTAATGGGGCTGTCAGAGTAAACACCCAATAACTAGCTAGTAACTATCTTTAAAAGAAATACACCACAGTATATCTGAGCAGTATAAGATAATTTTCTAGTTGACCATGATTATGGGCTTTTGCCAAGAAGACTTGAGTCTGCATGAAGGCAGGTGGTTGACACTTTGAATAGCATTTCTGCATTGGTGTCTGTATTAGTCAGCACAGGCTGCTTTTAACAAAATATCATAGACTGGGTGGGTTAAACAACAGACATTTATTTCACAGGTCTCGAGGCTGCGAAGTCTGAGATGAGGGTGCCAGCATGGTCAGTTTCTGATGAAAGCTCTCTTCCTGGCAGGCAAGTGGCTTCCTCATATGGGGGAAAGAGAGCTCTCCTGTCTCTTCCTCTTCCTATAAGAACACTAATCCCAACATGGGGGCCCCACCCACCCCATGACCTCATCTAAACCTAATTATCTCCCAAAGACCCTATGTCCAAATACCATCACATTAGGAGTTAGGGCTTCAACATATGAATTTACAGGGGGGCACAAACATTCAGTTTATAACATTATGCCTCTGGATCCCCCAAATTCATGTCCTTCTTGCATGCAAAATACATTCACCCATCCCAACAGCCCCCCAAATCCTAACTCTTTCCAGCATCAACTCTAAATAAGTCCAAAGTCTCATCTAAATTAGACGTGGTGAGATGTGAGGTATGATTCATCTTGAGGTAAATTCCTCTCCAGATGAGAACCTGTGAAACCAGCTACTTCAGTCAGTTCAGGCTGCTGTAACAAAATACCACCAACTGGGTGGCTTAAGCAACAAAGATTTACAATTCTGGAGGCTGGAAACCCAACATTGGAGAGCAGCATGGTTGAGCTTTGGTATGGCCCTCCTCCTGGCTTGCAGGTGGCTGTCTTCTCTCTGAATCCTCCCGTGGTGGAGAGACAGAGCATGAGTTCTGGTCTCTTCCTGATCTTATAAGGACACTAACCCCATCATGTGCCTGCTGTGATCTCATTTAAACCTAACTGCCTCACAAACACCCACCTCAAAATACCATCAGATTGGGCATTAGCACTCCAACATATGAATTTAAAGCTCCAACACAATTCAGTCCATTACGGTCCACACAGGATAGTCTGAGCTACAGACTCTGCAGTTTCAAGAAGGCTTGTGTTGTTCAAGCTTCTAACCAAAAATGACCTTTTCCCAGGTGATGTAAATTAATTAGGCCCAATAGTGTCTTTAAGTGGGGGATATGATTTTTCCAAAAGCAAGTAGGCCTATTAGGCATTAGGCCTCTTGTCTAGTCTAATAATGGAGGTTGGAGAAAAAGAACATTGTATCCCTAGTGGTCTGCAGTGTATCACAGGGCACTCCAGCCCATATAATCCTCCCGAAGTTTACAGTCTATGTAAGGTTCTGGATTTTTTTCGGGGTTCATAAACCATCTTCCATCAGTCATATGATCATAGTAAAGTTGCTTTCAGGTTGATTCTCTGTTTCAGAAATAATCATAATGTCATCTCTATTGAGCACTAGAACACAGTAATCTAGTTTTATTACACTAGATCTGCCTCACTATCCTTGTGACAGTACTTAAGGGAGTTCAAATATCCTTGAGTCAAATGTACATTGGAAAAAGTTCCACATGAATGCACACTGTTGATGACACTCCCTAGCAACCGATAATGAAAAAAGGCATTAGCCAAGTCAGCTATGGAAAACTGGTCATCTTTAGTTTGTTGAGTAATGTGTAGCAGTTGAACAGTCTGGACCATACTGGGGACTGCAGAAGCTATTAGGGCTGCTGTTTACTGGAGTCTCCTGTAGCCCTGGGTCAGCCTCCACGATCCATCATCTTCCTCACGGGCAACATCAGGTTACTGTGGAGTGAGGGTGTGGGATCAACACACCTGTCCTTAATTAGGACGGTAATTTTTTGTGGCTGTAGACACATGACAGTGGTTCAAATTAACCACTTCAAAACTCTAAAGGCTCCCATTATTCAAATCCAGTTACTACTGGATTTAGGGCAGCTCTACAAGTTGTTTATCTTCCTTGTTCTACTCAGTACAGGGAAGGATTTTTAGTCAATGACTACATAGATGGCAATGATACATTCAGGTGAGGAAGTTACCCCCACAGCAGAATTTTGAAAATCACTTATTCCAACTTTTAATGACTTTACTTTTTATTCTTCTTATAGTAGCATCTCTCTATTCCCCTAAATGAATTCTATCACCTCCCCAAGGGGCTCACGAGCAGGCCAAGGCACTGCTCCTGTATCCAGCTGACCTAAAAGAGTTTCTTCTCCATCGGCAGGCCATCTCACCCACACATTTGTAAAAGGCCTTGGTTCTCGCACAGGAATTGGTCAGGAGAGCCCATCCTTCATGTCATGCTCTTCCCCTATTCCTGCCTGTGGTTGGCAGTATTCTAAAGATGTCCTATCAAGATTCACATACCCTGTTGATTCAGTTGAAAACTAATCTAGGCACTTCCCTGAAGGGACTTTAAAGATGGAATTAAGGTTACTAATCAGGTGAATTTACAATGGCGAGAGCATCCTGGATTATCCAGGTGGACCCAGTGTAGCCACATGAGCCCTTGAAAACTGAAGAGGAAGGGCAGAATCCAGAGTGTTGGAGCAGAAGGGAAAGTTAGAGAGATCTGAAGCATGAGAACTAGATTGACTGCTGCTGGCTTTGAAGGGGACCACAATCAGGGAATGTAGGTGGTCTTCAGAAGCTGAGAAGAACTCCCAGCCACCAGCCAGCAAGGAAGCGGGCTGCAGTTCCACACCCACATGGAAGTGGATTCTACCAGCAACTGGAATGAGCATGTAAGTTCTTTTCCAGAGCCTTCTGACACCTTGATTTGGCTTTGTGGGACCTGGAGCAAGGAAACTAGCTGAGCTTACTAGGCTTCTAATTTATAGAACCATGAGATAGTAGAGTCTATTGTTTCAAGAAGTAGTAATAGAAAACCCATACCTTGCCTTAGTAGTAAATGTATGCATTTTGGGAACTCGATGCTGTAGGCTCATGAGAACCTTTCTCTATCTGAATTTCCCCTAATTTTGGACAAGACAAGCATTTCTGCTTTGATATTTTTATATCTTGGGAAGTTCAAGGAGAGACAGTTGTGTTTCCTTGGCTTCATATAAAATTCTATCCAATTTCCTCCTTTTTCTTTTTTTTTTTGGCGGTACACGGGCCTCTCACTGTTGTGGCCTCTCCTGTTGCGGAGGACAGGCTCCGGACGCGCAGGCCCAGAGGCTATGGCTCACGGGCCCAGCCGCTCCGTGGCATGTGGGATCCTCCCAGACCGGGGCATGAACCTGTGTCCCCTGCATCAGCTGGCGGACTCTCAACCACTGCGCCACCAGGGAAGCCCCAATTTCCTCTTTTAATGCCATTTTAAATCAACCATCTAAAGACTTCTATACCAGTAGGTCATGAATTCTTGCCTTTTACTTGTTTTGATTACTTTTTTTGGTAAAACCCAAACATTTGTATTATCTTGAAGTCTTATGGGAGGAAGCTGGGATTAAAGATCCCACGCTGCCTCTTTTACATCCTCTGAGGTCTCAAGAACAAAATCACATATGGTGTCGATGGTGGTGGGATGTCTTGTATCATAACCTGGGTGAGGGGCATCAAATAGTGAGTTTGTTTCACTGTCACAGAGCCAGTCCAGCACTGTCTGCATCAGCAGCATTTCTGCAGCTTCAGTAGATACTGACATTTCAATGACAAGGGAAGGACAGAGCAGTTACTCTTCTCTTCTATTCATTCTAGGAATGAATAGCTCCTGTCCTAATCCACTCTCGTCAGCAATGATTTTTCCTAGAACTATCTCCACAAAGATAGCAGCCAAAAGGATCAGGGATGAATGCAAACATCCCCCTCTACTCAACAATGTTCCAAGCCAGAGACACTGCAACTTGATCTAAAATTCTCAGGAGCCATTTTAACAAGGGTCATCAGGACAGTGCTTGTAACAATTTACAAAATGCCTCCACTTTGTTACTAATTAATCCCTTACTCCACTGGCTTCCTGCCCTCCATGATCTACTGGCCCTGCCTGGATTACCTTCTTGGCTGTAGCGGGTCTCCCAGGCTAAACTGACCCATCAGAAGTTATATTGCCCAGGTTCCTGTGGTTGGAGCTCCACTTGCTAGCCAGAGGATGAAACTCAACCCAAGGATATACTGAACCTTTACTTTTGCTAACGTTAAAAGCTTCAACTGGAACGGATTTAGCCAACCTGCCATCAGTTTGCTCTTGTCTTCTAATTTTGCTCGCTCTTGGCATTTAGATTCTATCATTTCTAGATTGCAATGGAAAGTCTTATAATCAGTAACTGAGTTCAAAGCCTGTGCAACTTCAAACCAAGTGTGGAAACCACCTCTGCACCAACAGTTCATTTTCATCCCCTTTCTCAGAATCATCCTTTTTCTTTCTAAATAATGCCTAAGCCACACTTTCAGCAAAAAGTAAGTCAGAAGTCTACTAAGCAATCCCACATCTAATGCCAACTGTACCAAAAGAGTGTTTGATTGCTAAAGAAGACGGCTTAGGACCCAAAATAACAATGCTTATAAATTTATACTCTACTATAGGAAAAGGATACAATATAACTATAGTTATATATCTCATAGCGAGGGGTCTGGGAAGGCTTGGTACAAGTTTCTATCTTCTATAAGGGTCAAGGTTGTAAGCACTTTCTTTCTTGGATCAGAAAGATCTACACGTGCATAGAATGCCTTGGAACTAGGTAGCCCAAAATGGAATATCACTGGGTTATAAAATATTTTGCTGGTCTTATACACATATTCTTGTTACAAAATCAGCCTTAACGGTAGAAGTTTCCGGGGGGGGGGATGCAAATCATCAATCTCATTCTTGCCAATAAACAATGCTGACAGGCTCGTAAAAACCACCCTAAAACTCCTCCAAACCATGGTTACAAAAGCGACATTACTAATCAGCATGTTTCACGTGTTGGAACCAGAGGTTAGTGTCATGCAGGAACTTTAGCAATACAGTTCAGACAGATTCCAGGTCTGCTAGAAATTAACCTGCACAGCACATCATGTTGAAGAATGGTCCTATTCCTAATTTTCTATTATGACTGGGGAGTTGATAGATATCAAATTCTTTCACTGCATTTAATCATTTAAATGACTACATATTTTTCATCTTTTATCTGTTACTATGCAAAATTTACACTAATTTTTCCCCCTAATGTTAATCCACGTTTGTTTTTCTGGTGCTTTGCTAGACCTGGTTTGATAATATTTTACTTGGAATTTTTTTCCATTTTTGTTCATGAATGAATTGACCTGTATAATTCCTTTCTCATTCCACGCCTCCTCTGGTTTTGTTACTAAGTTTATACAAGCTTTATTGAACCAACTGGGGAGTGTTACCTATTTTTCTATTCTCTGGAAGAGTTTGTAACAGATTTTTTTTTCCATAAAAGTTGTATAGCGTATTTTCTTTTTAATTTCAAACTTCTGATTCGATTTGTTTAATGGCTATCCAATTACCGTCGTTTTAGTTTTAGAATCTATCTTGGTATGTTGAATTTTTATAACTTTCCGATTTTATTTTTTCATAGATATTGTGATAAAGTTGATCATTTTAATCTCAGCTATCTATATTTATGCCCCTCTTTTGGTCCTATTATTAATTAGTAATTAGTTTATTGAATAATCAATAATGGCAACATTTTCTCCTTCCTCTCCAAGAGACTGTTGTAGGCTGGAAACTTGCAGTGGGATAGAGGGTCTTGATTTACCTTCTCTCTTTTTGCC
Source organism: Globicephala melas (assembly GCF_963455315.2). Taxonomy (NCBI): domain Eukaryota; kingdom Metazoa; phylum Chordata; class Mammalia; order Artiodactyla; family Delphinidae; genus Globicephala; species Globicephala melas. Next base: position 21,534,917 of record NC_083326.1, on the reverse strand, counting down.
TTTCCAAGCTAGCTAACTGGGCCTTGACTCGTCAAGACTTGGTATGTAGGGAATAAGAATGGGATGAATGAAGGAGCTGTCTTACTTTAACTGGTCCAAGATTAAAATGACTTCCACCTCCCCGGGCCTGAAGTATGATTCAGCCTGTATCCTGGTGATTTCTGAATGCTTTCGATGTATTTTCATTTCTTCATCCTCTTTCATGTCTTCTCTATTTCTGGGTTCACTATAACAAGAAATGTACCCGTTTTATCGATTGCTTCAAAAAACACACTTTAGGACTTCTTTGAGTCTCTCTACTGTATCTTTTTTCCTATCTCTCTAAATGAGTTAAGGTTTAAAGCATTTAGAACACAGCCTGACTATATATGTACCATAAGTGATAACTCTTATAACCCACTAGGAAATAAACTTCACTAGGGTCCACTTTGTTCAATGCTATGTTCTCAGCCCATAGGACAGTTCCTAGCAGAGTAAAATAAAATGAATGTCTTTTATCTTTTGAGCCTTCTTTTTCTGTTGTTTCTCCCACTTCTTAAAGAGAATATTTATTTCACTAATTTTCATTCTAAAATAAAAGAACATTTACGTCTATAAATTTCTCTAAATGTACAAATTTTCCTGCATCCTACAATTTTAATAAGCATATTTTCCTTTCTTGTTTAGTTCTAAGTATATTTTAGTTCCTATCATTTTCAAACATGTTATTTGTGTTTTTAAATTTCTAGATTTGGGTAATATTTTCTTTTGTTATAGATTTATAAACTAATTGTGTTGTGGTCAAAGAATATATTCGTAATAACAATTTTTTTTCAGTCTGTTGAAACTTACTTTATGATACACTAGGTATATGATTTTCTCTTACTTTTTCCATGTGTATACATTCCCTGCTTGTTGAATGTAGAGTTCTATAAATGTCTACTTTGTTTTCAAACTTTTGGTCTCAGGACCTCTATATATTCTTAAAAATATACCGAGGACCCCAAAGACCTTTTTTTAAAAAATGCGGGTTGTATCTAACAGTATTTCCCATATTAGAAGTTAAAACTGAGACATTTAAAAATAAAACTTTTTAAAATTGTCATTTAAAATTAACAATAAAACCATTAAACATCAAGAAACAACTATAAAATGTATTTTTTTCTAGTTTTTTTCCTCATATATGTTACACAAATCAATCTAAAAATTAATAGTATTTTCTGAATTTATTTCCCCTCAACACCACTAAATGAGATCTGCAGACCAGAAGCAACAGCATTACCCAGGAACTTGTGAGAAATACAAATTCGGAACTACTGACTCAGATTCTGTAAGGAGTGGTTGGAAACTGTGTTTGATCAGGCTCTCCAGGTAACTGATGCTTAGTACATATGAGAAGCATTGCTTTAATGCTGTACAATGATCTTTCCATTTAAAAAAATATAGCTTTATTCTTATTTTTAAACTTCTATTGTTAGAGTCTATATACAGAAAAGTACATGAACCATAAGGGCAGAGCTCAATGCATTTTTACAAAGTAAACACATCTGTGTAACAGCCCTCAGATCAAGAAACAAAACATTAGCTGTACCCCTGACTTTTAACACTCTTGATTAATTTGCTGGTTTTTGAGCTTTAAGCTCAAATCATATCATGTAGTGAGTACCTTTCTTTGGTTTCTCACTTTTGCTCAACATTTTGTTCATGAGATGCATCAATGGAGTTCCCTTCACAAAAGTTAATTCATTCTCTATTGCTACAAAGCACATTGCTATAGTATCCATTCTGCTATTAGACATTTGAGTTGTTCAGTTTTTTACAATTACAAATAGACCTGCTATAGACATCCTTGTACATGCCTTTTGGTTAGGATGTGTATGTATAACACACAAGGCATATATATGCATAATATGTAGTTCATTTGAAAGGGTTCCTAAAAACATGTCGTATTTAATACAGAACCTTCTAAATGTCAAAGAAATTCATCACCACTGGAGACAGATAATCAGGAAAAACACACATTTTTAATTAAAAATGTATTCCATATTGTACTATGAACTTACTAAACACAAGTTTTAGCATTTGTAAATTTAGCCTGTTTTCTATACAAAAACCTTTAAAAAGTTTGTTTTGTTTTGACCATTTTCAGATCAATGCTCTATTCTGATTATTTTCAAGTTGTCTAGGTCAGCAGTGTGCGATGGAAATACAATGCAAGCCACATATGTAGTTTTAAATTTTCTAGTAGTCTCATTGAAAAATAAAAAGAAACAGGTTAAATTAATACATTTTATGATCTCATACCTAAAATATTATAATTTCGACATAATCAAGATAATGAGAAACATTACATTCTTTTTTTACTGTCTTCAAAGTCCAGTGTATTTTTAGGTTTTTCCAGCCATACTTAAACATTTTCCAGTAACTGAATCAAGTATCAATTTAAAATTTAAGTTTATCGAAATTAAATAAAACTAGTATTCAGTAACTGCATCACACTAGCCATATTTCAAGAGCTCAATAGCCACATGTGGCTAGTGGTTATGCTATTGGGAAGCACAGGCCTGGGTCAAGAGTGGTTTTGTTGTGCTCCACCTGCCAATTTAAGCTGTGATGAAAATTCTAAAAAAATATATTTCCTTTTACACACTGTGGAAGACAGAATTTTGAAACAGATGAGAATGAGAATTTTTTAGTCTACTTCTTTTAGGGGGTACCTTTGTACTTTCCTCTCAATTATGCTGTGAATCTAAAACTGCTTTTAAAAAAGTAAAGCCTTTTTTAAAGAGAGTGCAACATAGGAGATTTTTGCTAAAATAGCAAACACGCTGATGGTAATAAGATTCAATCTAACTAACGAAGATTATTTTATACAAGGTGCAAGGGATGAAAACAGCAAGGCTGGTTCAGTAGTGAACTGTTGCGAGCGCTGCATAGTTAGTGGAGGACGGGACTAATGGGGGAGAAATTAGAGGAAACAACAGATAATGAAAGTACTAACACATAGTATACAGCTATGATTTTATTCTGTATCCCAGCGAGCAGTGTTAAAGTTTAAAGTAATCTGATTTTATATTAAAGTTCTGAATTGTATTTCTGAAACATCCATTTAGGAAGTGACACACAGAGTGCCTTAAGAGGGGAAACTAGAGGCTAGGAGCCCAAGTAGGAGGCTATTTCAATTATCCAAGCAAGAGAAGATGAGACCCTGACCTGGGGATAACGGAGATGAAGAAAATGGGGACAGATTGAAGAGAGATTTAGTCAATAAAAGCAACACACAAGATGTGGTGAGCAGTTGAATATGGAAAATATTAAGTAGGGAAATACCTAGCATAACTTCCAGGGAAATTGGTCAAACATTTGTACCATTAGCCAAAATAGGATGACTGAAAAAGGAGACAAGCGAGAGAGAGGGAGAAAATTCCAGGGCAGAAAGAAATCCTGAGAGGTAATGTCCTGTTACAGAAAAAATTCCAGCTCTGGAGTCTGGGACTTTGTTTCAAACTGCAACTCCATCATTTTAAATTATTAACCAAATTGGCTTCTGAGCCCCTTGGTCCTCATTTACACTATTTCTCTGAGAACTTTCGTGAGGAGTAAATATTTACATATGTTAAACTTCTAGAATAAACTAGATGCTCAATTAAAAAATATACGTATTTGAATATGCTGAATGCCTGCACTGGCTACTATGCTGTATGCATAAAAGGGATGAAACCTAGGGTTTGCTCTCAATCAGATTATAACTTAATCTTCTAGTCATTATGAGCTCTCTGCCTGATGGAATTTTGAACCTACGGTGAATGGGCTGACATCATAATCCATTTCTGTTCTCATAACACACATTCAATAACTGACTTAATCTAAATCCTCTGGTATTTCTCCTCCTATAAAAGTTTCATGTTGTCAGATGTAGTTCCCGCAGCAGTCACTACCGTATAAAACTAGACCGCTTTTATAAATTACTTTTGTTACGAAGAAAAACAGATAGCAATATAAATATTTTATGGTAAGTATTTTACTTATTTCAAAAATCAGGAAACTGAAACAAATCATCAAAAAAAAAAATATCCCATGATCAGCTTCATGTTTTCAGGCTTCAAGAGAAACACTTTTTTAAAGGGGACTCTGCAAAAACGCATTCATGGAGCAAAATGAGACAGACCTCGCATTTTGCAAACAGGGCCAAAGAAAATTCCAAATTCATTCTGTAGACATATGTAAGGTCACGCAGCACCCAGAGCCTTCCATCTTTCTACCCACTGCTAACACCCACCTCTTTTCACGAATTTGACTGCTAACTGCTCAAGAGCAGCAGGTGAAAGAGACTGCAGGATTCAGCCTCAAGCGTTGCCACTCTCCCTCAGCTTCCGCTCAAACTCTAGCAGGCGTTTAACTTCCCGGAAACGCCCCCGACCCTGACGCACACCCACGCAACACTCCGCCCCACAGGAAAGCGCCCCTACACTAGGTTCCCACGATCCCCGAGGCGGTCCCCGAAGCAGAGGCTTTGAGGATGCGACCGCGCAGGCGTCCCAGTTCCGCGCAGGCGCCGTAGTTCCGCGCATGCTCAGAGGCGGAGGTCGGAGGGGTCCTGGGAGGGTAGCGGAGGCCGGCCTGCCCCGCCCCCGCCAGGCTTCCCTTCCGCGCCCAGGCCGGCCGGCTTCCCTTTCCGGGAGCGCAGGCGGCGGCCGCCGGTGTCTCTTTCTCTCCGCTCCGCAGAGTTGGCTCTTGCAGCTCCCCTGCGGCGAGCATGGCAGCTCGGAGACGCGGGGCCGCCCTGCGGCTCTGTGCCACAGGTAAAGGCCGCACGGGGCGATGCGGGCGGGCGCGGGGACCCTCCCCCGATGGGATCGGCTGCGGGGGCCTGGTAGGGTCTTGGCCCGGTGTGGGGAGAGGCCTGCGGGGCCACCGAGATGCCCTCCGGGTCCTGGGTCCCGAGACTGAGCGGACGCCTTAGGGTCCTTCCCCGGCGCAGCTTCGCTGGGCATCCGCGCCTTCCGTTTGCTTCCGTTCTCGGTGCGGCAGGAAGTTTCAGGAGCGCTGATTCCGTCGATGGGTGTCAAGGATGCTGCCTTACCAGCTGGTGGCCAAACCTGCTTTGCCTTTAGGTTCTGAGTCTTGTCACATCTGAAGAATCTTTACCCACGCGGGGGCCAAGAGAGGGAGGTTCAAGGACGGGTCCTGGTCGGGCCTCTGGGGGCTCTGCGATGTGAGAAGTGACCTGCGGGCGTGTTGGCCTTTCTCATTCTCCGGCCAGCATCGGGTACCCTGGTTCTCACCTCAGTGTGTCCACTTACACAGCAGCCGTTTAGTTCCCTCTACGTGCCAGGCACTGTTCTATAATTAGTATTAGGAGCGTAGCTCAATTTTGTTTCTATCAATTTGGGGGCGAGGGGAACGGTATTTTGAATGGCGTTTGAACTTTATACTGACAAGATAATTGTTACTAGAGAAAAAGAAATATAGAAGAACAATTTTCATCTCTACTCCAAAAAGATGGAATGGTAAAAAGGAAAAATAGGATGCAAATAAACATATTTAAAGAGAAATTTACTAGATTACAGATTTACTAGCCTACATTTACAGATTTACTAGCCTACATAGAACTTGCTGTCACCATACGGTCATAAATGTTTATTAAACAGGTGAACTACAGTACTTATGCTTTTGCATCATTTGTGCCCTGGGATGGATGAATGATGAGTTTTTTGGTAGGCTGTAAAAAACCAAAAACAAACATTTTATAGGTGAATAAGCATATAAGCCAAAAGATAAATCAGCATTTATTATACTGTATACATTTTGTCTTTTTTTTTTCAGTTTTTTTACTTGATATGGCTTTCTCTAAAGGATATGTAGAAGATTTAGATGAATCGTGAGTATATATTTTTTAAAATAGTATCTTCACTTCTTCCAACTGTTATGTTATCTGAATATTTGTATGAATCTAATATTTTTTTAAATAACACTTGTTTTATTGAGCACTTAATCTACACTACATAATCCGCTAATTCTGTATGGAGGTAGATTTTTTTTTTTAAGTATAGTTGATTTACAATATTATATTAGTTTCGAATGTACTGTGAAGTGTGAATGTAATCTTTTAATAACAGAGACAGTAATGACCAATGCTGATGTAGCACCAGTTTTGTTCCAGGAGTTGCCCTAAGTGCTATATATGTATGAAATGGGATTGTGCTCAAGAGTTTTATGAACAGTTATAAGAATAAAAAATTGGCAGACTCTTTTATCTTACCATTTTACCTGTACATTTGTTAAGTCTTTTGGCCTTAGTCCCTACTGAGTGGGGGCTGGAATTTGGTAACCACACAGTAACACAGCATTAATCACAAGGCCTTGCTTATGGTAGGTGAGGAGTGCTGCTTCAGACCAAAATCCTGTGCGTGATTGATCTTTCAGACCTGACCATAGGCGATTACAAGGCTTTTCCTGGCAGGCCTCCAGCGGGAAGCTGCCCTCCCCACACCAGACTTGGGGCACAGCCAATGCACTGCAGTCTCTGGAGGGAGTTGTAGTCATAGACTCAGGCCCCCAGGGCAGCCGTGCTCATGTGCGTGTCTTCAATCTTAGCCCAGTTGCCTCTTGTGAAGGCCTCCTTGTTGGGGGCCTCACCTAAGGCATTTCTTAGGAAAACCTCCTCTGGGAAACTCCTTATTGAGGGGTGTGGCTGAGGCACTTTTCTCTACTTGGACTCAGTACCCGTCCACTCCTGTCCTTTCCCTTCTCCCTCCCTCTGCCCATGGGTCCTGAGAGAGGCAGGAGCCTTTGGTTCAGGGCTGCTCAGCAGTGAGGTGAATGTCTCCGACTATGCTGCATTCGCCTGCCGCCTCGCCTCTTCCAGTTCCACTCAGAAAAATGGAACACTGAGGAGCTGGCACCTGTGTTCTCTGCCTCTTGGCTTGCACTGCCGTAGTAAGTGAATAAAGTCTTGATTGTGACTTTCAGTTTGGCTTGTCCTAATTAACCACCTGTACACGACAGAATTGGTACAGCAGCAGGGTGGTCAGTTGAGCACAGTCCTGCTCTGGAAGAGCAGAAAGCCCAGAGATCCCACGGGGCACTCAGCAGCCTTGCTAATGGGTATTGGGGCGCCCTAGTGGATTGCTTATGGGCACTTTGATTCTCAGGGAAACCGTTGTTAACACAGAGATGATTTTGTTAAACTTCATGGTGCCTGGAAGGGTGTGTCGCTCTAGACCTGATCCTTAAGAACGCCCCAGCAGCGTGACTTTGCTTAAGGAGGAGGAAGAAGCAGGGATAGGCAGGTGCGGATGCCCAAGACCCTAACCTTCCTCGGCCGGGTGCTACGTGGACTAATGGTTTTGGCCCATCTGTAGCGAATTTCCAGTAACTGAAGAACACATGTGGCCCACCTTCACAGAGGCTCAAGTGGCCCTGCAGGCCTCCTGGTGGTCTCCTGGGCCTGTGGGGAGGGATTAGGAACAGTGAGTAATGAGACTGTTAACCAGACTCAGAGTTCTAGGTTTGTCCTTTCTGTTCCTGTTTGTTACTGGACCCAGTTAAGCCTCCTCATGAAGTCAGGTCAGTCAGGCTGTGACACAATCCAAGCCTTAACTGACAAATTTCTGGACATGGAAAAAGCCACCATGAAGAGCACAAAGGTTGACCAGCACAGAGTAACAGTAAGTGGGAACTGGGTGCCCTCTCTGGGATGACCCATGCAAGAGCCTTTCCAGAAGCTCTGAGTGAGGTTGCTCAGTGATGGGGTCTCAAAGGAGGAGACTGGTAGGCTCCTTACCAAGGACCTCATGGCCAGGTACCAACCTGTGAGGGGTCTGATGGGCTTTTTCAAAGGTCAGCATGATGACAGCCCTGTGGCTATTAGAATTACACCCACCATCCTGCCTAGTAAGTCTGGAGACAAGTCAGAGAGTCCCAAAACCTTTACCCAGACCTTGACAGGGTGTTCGGTTGAGGCCTCTCTCTCCCCGGGGGCAGGGGCTGCCAAGGTCAGAGTTCATTGGGGAGGTGGAGGAGAACTGCACGTCTTGGGCCTTTTGGATATCAGTATACAGGTGAGTGTGATGCCTACAACCCCTGCTACCAGGAGGAGGAGGGTACGCATAATGCCCTCAGGTTTTGGGTCTGTGATGACCAGTGCCAGCACGCTTGCCCAGGCCCGGTCCTGGCTGAGTGCTTTTGGGCCCCTACTCGTCAGCCTGCTACCTGGCACAGATGTGTTAGCTGTGTGCACTCCTGCTGGCCTTGGTCCCCAAGCCCCAGTGGGGATTGCTGCACTTTAGGCCATCTTCCTGCAGCATTGGAAGACTGAACCTACCCGACCTTCAGCTCTCAGTGCCATTGTCTCCCCAGAACGGTGTTGGCTGCCTGGTGAGTAAAAGAAATAACTGAGCTGAAGGAAGCCAGAGTGCTCTGTGAGCCTTTTTCTATTCAGGAGCCCCCCATCCCCACCCCCCGACCCCCTTCTGGCCTGTGCACAAGGCCTTGGGTACCTGGAGACTCAACATTGATGACAGGTGGCTCAGTACCATGGTGGTACCTGACATCAGGAAGATGCTACTAGAGGGAGCTTGGTCTGTGGCATTAATGATGTCACATGCCAGCATGTGTCTTCACTGGGCTGATAAGGATCAATTTCCTTCATTTGGAATGGATTCAACACACCTTTAATATCCTATGCTTATCTAAATTCCCTGCCTGTCTGCTCTCAGTAGGTAGGCCATGACCTGGAAAAACTTCTAGAGGGAGCACAGACCTTCCACTATATTGATACCAGCTCCTAGATTGCCCAGACATGGTCACTGTCCAACAAGGACCTGACACCATGATGACTCACAGGTGGCAACATGGCTGGGCTGTTAATACCAACAAAGTGTAACAACTGAGATTCCTGGGGGGTGATCTGGGAAGCAGTACAACATCTCATTCTAGGAGATCATTACCAAACTCTTGGCCCTTTCTGACCCCCAAAATAAAAAAGGCTCAGGGATTGATGGGCTTATTGGGCTACTGATGTTGTCACATAACTCGTGCAGGAATCTGGCACCCATCTATCAGGTACTAGAAAGGCCACTGCCTTTTAGCTGGGCACCAACCAACAGGATACTCTAGAGGCCCTTAGGCTGGCCACCAGGCTTCCCTTCTCCTGGGTCTCACTGGTCCGCATCTGCCATTTGAGTTACACATCTCAGCAACCTCTCAGTTCACTGATGGGAGCCTGTGGCAGAAGGACGACATCACAAACCAGCACAGACCTGGTAAGCCCCCCAAGTTGGCTGAAAGATACATAGCTTTTGAGAGGCAGTTACTGGCCTGTTGGCCCTTGGTGGACGAGTGTGGTAGTAGACACACGAGCAGATATTCTAATCATGTTGCTGAAGAACGATAGCTTTGGAATCTCATGAACTAGGAACGGCACCTCCAGGAGCTCAGCTGGAGTCTCACAATTCAGTGAAAAGGTCTCCCGAGTGTCCCTCCACCTCCCAGGAGTAATACCCAAGGAGCCACTGCCTCCTCTGGCCCAGGGGGGACCCAGACATAGAGACCTCCCATGCCACCTGTGGGCCTGGTTCACTGATGGCTCCTCCTGGGACGGAACTGGGTGCAGCCCACTTCCAACCTGAAAGAGACCTGTCCTTCCCAAGCGTGGTAAAGGACCTTTGCACAATGGGCAGCTTCATGCAGTGTGGAAGACAGATCTGTCCTGCTGTTCCCCCCCCCTGCTCCTTGCTCCAGCGCTCGCACATAGGCCCTGCTGTGTGTTCACCCACTCGCTGGGCTCTGGCAAATGGCTCGGCCATTGGTTGTGTGGCATATAAAGCAGACCCCCTGTGAGGATGGGACATTGGGATGACGATTGGTTCTGCCCCTACTAAGTGTTTTGTTCCCTCCGTGGTTGCTTACCAGGAAGGGCCCTGTGCTGACAAAGGGAAATGACCAATGAGCATCCCGTGCTTGTCAGCTGAACACAGGAACTGAATTGCTCTCCACCCCAGAGCAAGCAGATGTGCAGCTAATTGCCTCCTCCTGGACCCACAAGAGGATGGCCCTTGGAAATTCAGACACCGTTGTAGGTTGAGCTGGCATGCACAGACTGCCACTGCTGTGGGAAGACTGAACCAGCATGAAAAAGCCGTCCCGCTTGTCAGACCCTGGTCAAGGCTAAACATAACTACCCAGGAACACGTTACTTCACGTTGGGCCAGGGCGTTCTCAGCAGATAGAACACGTTAGGCACCTCATCCCACCCGTAGTATCCCCCGGATCCTGACTGCAGCTGACACTTCGTCTAGCCATCCCCACGCATTCCACTGACTCGGGCCACACTCTCAGGCCCTATAGGATGACATTTGTTTCCTATTCAGGTTCCCTGAGAGCACTGTATCTGGTAACAGCCCTGGATTTGCAGTCCAAGCTACACATCAGTGAGCTCAGTCATGGGGCGTACAGTGGACTCTCCGTATCACCCCTAATCCATAGGGGTGTTGAGCATTTTAATGAACAGTTAAAGAACAGGTTTAATCAGCGGATGGGAGGGGACAAGATTACCACGGCCTGGATTACACAGCTCAGGCAAGCGGCCTGGGGGCTAAAGGCAGCAGTTCCCCAGTCCGGTACTTCTCATTAACCCTGCATGTGCGAACACGCTGTCTGCCCCTTCCTTTAATCGTATGCCCTTCTACAATTACGACACTTTCCACTCCATGTGGGGCCCTGTAAGGGACTTCTGTACCCTTCGACTCCTTCCCAACGACTCAAATTGGTGGGAGAGGAGGATGGCTGTTAAACATCAAGGAGCGGGGGACGGCAGACTCCAACATTGGCCGCTGCGTGCAGAGCATGGGGTTTTGTCTACAAAGACCTCAAGAATAATGACCATCAATTAGAGGGCTCTGGTTCAACAACTTGCTTAAGGTGGCCATGACACTTTCCTGGGTAGCCCCACGAGATGAATATAAAATAGAATTTTTTACTATAAACCACAAGGGGAGCCAAACCAAAATATTTGAGGGATTGATTAAGGGCGCTGTCCTTGTCCATGGTACACAACAGACTGTGTTGCAGTTGTGTAGATGTGAACACCTTTGGACCTAACAGCTATGATATGGGGATATGTTCTCTTTGTCTTACCTATAGGGTTAAGAATCTTATTAAAATATCCCCACAGAGAACTTCTGTCACTCATCTAGTACAAATTGAATATAGATCACTGAGCAAGGCACTAGGAGATGAAACAAATACACTCCTCGCTTAGTGTATCTATGGTTGGGTAATATGTAAGTAACTACAACGTGTGGAAATTGATGAAAATCATAAAGAGGGTAAAGATGATATGGAGAGATCGTTTCTAGCTCTGAGGAATTTAGGAAGGCATTACAGAGTTAGCAGTGCTTTTGGCTGGATAGGATTTGAATATGAAAGAATGTAGGAAGTCAAACATTGTGAATTTAGCTGTGGTAAGTACCATAGTCTGATTGGAAATCATACTCATGTTTGAGTATGATTATATACTCAAATATATAATCATATATATTTGATTGGGTGCTTATATTTGAGTGGGAAGAGAAGTTGGAGCCAGAGTAGTGTAGCAATTTGTACTTTTTTTGTAGGTGGTGGGAAGGGACCTAGAAAATGTCAAATAAGAGTAACATGATCAGAACTGTGTTTTAGGAAAATTCTTTGTAGAGTATTGTGTCAGGGCTCCCCAAAGCACCCCCAGCTTCACTGATTGACCAGGAACACTCAGAGGACTGAGCCTGTCGTGGAAGTCAGAGCCGTGATTTGTTACAGTGAGAGAACACAAAGGAAAATCAGCAAAGGGAAAGGGCGCGTGGGGCGAATTCCAGGGAAAACCAGGAACAAGTTCCCAAGAGTCCTCTCAGTAGAGTCATACAGCACGTGCTTGATTTCTTCATCAGGAGTTGCAACCACAAGTGGGAAATGCTACCTACCAAGGAACCTCATTAGAGACTCTGCCCAGGAATTTTTATTGGGGATTGGCCATGCAAGCACCCCTCTGCCTAGCCATTACCAAAATTCCAGACTTCCTGAAGGAAAGTAGCTGTTCATCACAAAACCACATTGTACAGCGGGAGACCAGTGAACCACCCTTCCCAGATGCCACCCAGGAACCAGTCCTGCAAGCAGACCTTTCTAAGGCTAACCCCTCAGGCCTGCTCTGTAATGCACAGGTATAAGTGGAGTGTAGAGGGGCTACAAGCTAAAGCATTTGTCTGTCTGTGTTTCTACAAAGTCCCACTTTAATTTTTTTTTTGACTCTTTACTCCTTATTATCATTTCTCCACTTTTATTAAGATGTTTAATGGATAAGATCTAGAGGTCTCTCAGTAAAAATAAAAATTTTTTGAAAGAATTTGTTCTATGCTCCTATATTTATCAATTTATTATCTTTACCTGTACTATTCAGTTGTAAAGTGGAAACCTACAATCAAAGATTTGTTTTCTTGTTTTTGTTTTTTAGATTTAAAGAAAATCGAAAAGATGACATTTGGCTTGTAGATGTGAGTATGTAAACTTTTTGTACTAAGTAACCGCCCCTACCATTTTAAGTGTTATTTTGCATTCTCTTCACCCCAATATGTAATAGACAGTACTAATGTATATTACCCACTTTGTTTGCTCATGTAGTACCATTTGGGTTTTTATATTTAAGTGAACCTCAAAGCCTTAGGATTCCTGGCAGGGGAATGATGAAATTCAATGAGGTCCACTTGTGGATTATGTCTGAGGGAGATTATGGTATGATTTTATTACAGAATTCACTCTTTATTTTTTCATATTAACCAAGAGATTGAGTATATTAATATCACTTGGCAGTCAAAATCGTATTTTCATCTTAGTAGTGAACAAAATCAGATTTTCATCTTCCTTTCCTCACTTGGACGCTTTGAATGTATTTAAACCTTATGATGTTTGGGATTCATTTTGACATGCCTCAGTGAAAAAGTAGAGTGGCAGCAAAAGAGATGGAATGAGAATGGCAGAGCTGACAGTTATTGAAGCCAGGCAATGAGGCGTGAAGGTCCCTTGTTTAATTCTGTCTGTTTTCCTTTTGTATATGTTTGAACATTTCCATAGTGTAATATTAAAAGAGAGAGAAATCTTGTTTCATAAAAGTACAACAAGCAGTTTGTTACACTATTTCACTGGAGGAACCTAACTACCACCCCAGCCATCTGGTGATTCTGAAGCAGAAAGAACTAGGGTTTTAGTTTCATCAGACTGACTTGTCACTGTACCAAACCAGTCATCCTGATGATTCCCCACGTCTTACCGGTGGTTACGCTTAGAACAGCAGAGGCACCTACTGTGTTGGAATTTTTGTAATAGAAATAAATTTTATCATTAACACTTAAGGGGTGTGCATGTGATATATGAAGTGTATTTGGTGGTTTAATTTTATATATAACATGGACATACCTGGGAGCAAAGATGCTTTACTGTAAATCATCTACTTTAAATAGATATCAGTAGTCATTTAAACTTAAAGTAGGATCAGTGTTGAGGTATATCCTAGGAGATGACCTGTCTAGTTTGTGTATATGTGTGTTCTTTTATTTTGAAACCACTTTAAAAATTATATTTAGACTTTTTGTCTAAAATAGATTATTATCCAATCATTTAGTCAAAAAGATTCTTTTAAAATTAAGATTGATACCCAAAGTAGCACAGTATCTTAGTGGTTTTCTCTCTCTCTTTTTTTTTCAAACAAGTTTTATGCACCATGGTGTGGCCATTGTAAAAAACTGGAACCAATTTGGAATGAAGTTGGTCTAGAGATGAAAAGCATTGGTTCTCCAGTTAAAGTTGGAAAGATGGACGCTACTTCCTATTCCAGTAAGCATCTACTCAGTTTATCATTCTACTGTTCTGGTAATGAAAGTGTTTTAATTACATGAAGCAGTATTCAAGGTAAGAGGAAGAAATATATATATATATTTTTTAGCTCATGTAAAATTAAAATTATCTTAGAGATTTCAGACTATATTTTATGAGTTAGATGAATTAACCATTGAATATGTAATATGCAGTCTATGTTGATCTTATACCCAATATAGATGTATGAGCCATTTTCCTATTTTGAGCCCACTTGAGATAATCAGTTGCCTGAGACAGCCACAGAAATTTCAGTGTTGAACTCTTGACATTGCTGCATGGCTTAAGAGTGAGAGTTTGCTGTCTGAGTAGCCTGAATGGCATCGTAGAGGAGTAACGGGAACTCGAAGGACAAGATGAGTTAGGATAAATACAAGTGAGGATTGGGAAAGTGTTCACATTAGAGAGAATATCAAACCAAAATCATAGAGGTGAAAAAGAGTTTAGTGAGTCTGTACCAGAGACTAGAATGTCTTCGAGCAGAAACTGGCAAACCACATCGCTGGACAGTCTGGCCTCCGCCTGCTTTGTACATACAGCTCGACTGGAACAAGTCACTCTCCTTTGTTTACCCTTATTCATGGCTGTTTTCATGTCCCAGAGGCAGATTCAAGTAGTTACAGCAGAGACTGTAGGCCCCACGAAGCCTAAAATATTTATTATCAGACCCTGTACAGATAAAGTTTACCAACACCTGTCTTAAAGGATTTGGGAAAACGCAAAATTAAGTTCAGAGAAGTATGAGGTATCACACAGATTTGGGAAGAGCATGGCTTCAGAAAGTAGATCAAATACGGCTCTGCCTACTACTTTTGCCCTGTAGCATGGGGAAAGTTTCTTAACGTCTCTAAACTTTGATTTCTACACGGGTAAATATTTAATTATAATGAATTTTTTATTGGTTGTTTTGAGATTAGAGTGAGGTAGCACATGTACAGTCCCTTGTAGTATGCAATAAATGTAGGTTCCCTTTTCCTTTAATTAATGAAGAAAGTGGAAGTATGAAATGCAAAATGCATATTTCATTTTAGGAAATCAGCATTGTACTCTGGATATAAGTTTGGAACAAGACAGACGTATGTTTTAAGCCCAAGTCTATCATCTCTTACTTTTGTGGCTTTGGGGAAGTGCTTAACCTCTCTTAATTTTAGTTTCCCTGTCTAAATGAGAGAGTGATAATTCTCAAGGTTGTGAGGGCTGTATTAATATTTCTTATTCAAAACCCCTAGCACAATGGCTAGTACTTACAAGGTGCTAAGGGATAATACCAGATTTTAAGAGCCTCTCAGGTGGGATAAAGTGTTTTGGATTTTATCACTTGTCAATTGAGAGGTAATACACATTTTTGAGAAGACATATGATTTGATAAAAATGTTTTTGAAAGAAGAACAGATGAAAAGAAGAACATTTAGAGACAAACAGACCATCTAAGTGGACTTTTGTATGCATCTTGGTATAGGGTGCTGGGAGGGCAGACTTGGGTGGTTGGCAGGGCAATAAAGAGGAAACAGTAATTCTTATAGACATTTGCAAGGGTTAAATCACGGATGTGCTAGATTGGCTCTGGTATAAAGAAAAACAATTGAAAATAGTGTAAGATTCCTAGCACAATTCACATTGAACTACATTACCACTGGTTAAATGGAAAAGAATAATACATTTAATTTTGTGTGTGTTTTCATGTTAGCAGCTGTTTTGAATTTGTGGTATTTTGCTTTATTGATGTTTGGGAATATGGGGAACTAGAGTGCAGGTGAGATGTTAGAACTGGAATTACTGAGTCACACAAGTGAACTGCTGCGACTTTGAGAGGGGATGAGATCTATGGCAGGAAGTTATCTTAGAAAGAGAAAGATAAGATAATATTCTTGAGTTGGTATTTCTTGAAATAAAGCTTTTACAGTGTTTAAGAAATTATTCCTTTTAACTGTTGTGAAAGTAAATTTTTGTGTCTAGGCATATATATGTTGATTAGACATACATACACATACATTCGTCTATATAGTCATTCATTTATTTCAGTCAGTCAAAGGATAACTAATAAACATAAATAAATTGTCTGGTGTGTAGTGTTTGATGTCAGTGATGGATGAATTTTTTTTTTTTTTTTTTTTGCGGTATGCGGGCCTCTCACTGTTGTGGCCTCTCCCGTTGCGGAGCACAGGCTCCGGACGCGCAGGCTCAGCAGCCATGGCTCACGGGCCCAGCCGCTCCACGGCATGTGGGATCTTCTGGGACTGGGGCACGAACCCGTGTCCCCTGCATCGGCAGGCGGACGATGGATGAATCTTTCATTCTGTTATAGAATCAAGAAGATGTTTTATGTGCTATGGAGAAAAGAAATATCATCTTCCTAAAAAATGTAGTTAAGTATTCAAAAACTACCGTCTAGAGATTACAAATAGATTTTTGGCATATAATTCTTAAAGTTTTCTTAAATATTTCAAGGCAGCTCAAATACAGGCATTTCAGTAGAACTTGGAATCAAATAGGTGAAGAAATTGAATTTCTTTTTTCAGGCTAGCTGTTGGCAGTATTCTGCATCTAACTATAGAGCACTAAAGGATTGGTTGTTTTGTACATGTTTCTTCCATCCCCGTAGGTTGCTTTTCAGACGGTATAGCATCGGTGTTTCCCAGGGTTTATTCTGCAGGCTGCCTGCATTAGGATTACCTGGGGTGCTCAGTATAAATTCAGATTTCAAAGGCCCACACCAACCCTACCAAATGAAAATCAGATTGAGTCATAAGAATCTGTATTTTTAACATGGACTTCAGGTGATTCTGCTGCACACTCAAGTTAGAGAATCACAGAGTAAAGTATTATTTTGATGGATAGTTATTTATAGGATCTCAGTTTAGGGTGGGATAGGATTATTCCGTGATTAAGTGTAGAAAATCTCTTAGACTGTTTGGTGGTAGCTTATTTTTCAATCATGTAATTGCAGTGATTGAAATAAATGCCATCACACTCAGTCCAACAAATCTCTGTGTACAGAAGTTTTGAACAGGAGGGATTTGAACTTTCATGATTTACCCTGCCCTGTGTGTATCAAAAATTTCTTGATGCATGGTTTTAATTAATAATATATCAAATAACATTAAAAAGTTGTATAATGTCCAGTGTAAATTCACATATTATTTTAGCCTTTCTTTTTTCTACATATTCCTTCAAAAATGAGCACAAAAATTGTTTCTCATTCACCACTTAAAATGTTATGATGTTACCTGTAGTCATGTACTGATTTCTATTATGAAACCACTGAAATTCCATTTATTCCTCAACCTAAGTGTGACATCATTTTATAGTAAAGATCATATTTTACCCCCCTTTCATATATAAACTTTCAAGGGCATCTGGCCAATAACATTCTGATTCTGATTCTTAGATCTCAGATATATTTGTAGATCAGTCTTACCTTTCTATATTATAAGCCCTTTTAGTCAGTGACTATATTTCACGGTTGCTCAAACTTGGTACTGTTGACATTTTGGGCCAGATAATTCTTTGTTCTGGGGGGGAGAAGAGTTTTCCTATGCGTTGTAGGATGTTTAGCAGCATTCTTGGCCTCTACCAACTAGATGCCAGTAGCTCCCTTCTCTCCCCACCCCCTAAGTTGTGGCAACCAGAAATGTCTCCAGACATTGAGGGCAAAATCATCCCCAGTTGAGAACCTCTGCATTATTTTATTCCTTTCCCATTTTAGACACATAGTGACACTCAGTAAACACTAAGAAAAATAGTATTTTTGAGCTGAAAAGGATTTCAGGTTGAGTTCAACTCCTCACTTTTTCCCTCCTTTCATTGTGTAGATGAAGTAACAGAAGGTAATTAGCAGTGAACTGACTTTACTAATTTCGGACATCAAAGTCAGCAACAGAATTAGGCCCAGAATCCAAGATCACCATGATTCAAAATCAGGCCTATCTTAACCATCAAGTTGTTATCATTTCAAGGAGAAAACAAATGAAATAGGGAGCTTTATGCTTAACCTTATTTTCTGAACATTTAAAATTACAAAATTTCCGGGGAAGTTATTCACGTTGCAGATGGATTCTTCAGTTTGTAATGGAATTGATCTCAGGTTTCTATATAAACCATTGTTCTTTGACAGGAAAAAATAAAGAACAAAAGATTTAAACTCAGACTTGAGTTTCAGCATCGGTCCTGCTGCCTAATCAATGCTTGCTTTCTAACAAGTTAACAAGTCTTCCGAAGTATTAGCTTATCTGAAAGATAACATTAGCATCTGTCACCCCACCTCACAAAATTGTTTTGAGGGGTAGTTGAAGGCATATTAATGCCAATTATAAGATATCTACACATGCTAATTCTTAGTAATATTTTTTGCACATTAGTGTGTCAACAGGTAATTACTTAACAGTGAGGTCAGGACCAAGAATAGAAGAAACTGGACTCAGCATTTGAGCATCTGTATGTGCTGAACTCTCTGTTAAGATTCTTTTCCACACTTCCTTATTTTAAATACCACACATAGCCCTACAAGATGAGTGGTATCCCCAGAAGCGGAAACAGAATCTAAAGTGAAGGAGCTTACGCTGAGCTGCATGGACAATAAATGGAGACGTTGGAACCCTAACCTGGGTCGTTATGTGCCTGTAACTCATGCCTTGCTGTGTGCCTCTTTAATTATACAATCATTTACATTTAGGAAAACCTACCTTTGAAGTTTTAGCAGTCATTGTCAGTTGAAGTTCTGTCAGAGATGAAAGTAATGTTCAAAGAACCAAAGGGCTAAAGGGTGGGTGGTATCATCTCCATCTTATAGGTAAGAAAACTGAGGTCAAGGAAATTAAGTGATGGTACGTGTGGAGCTGGGATTTTCTCTCTGAAGCTTATCATGAGAACCATAACGTCAGCTATAAAATACCACCACTGTATTTTCTCATTGATTGCATATTTCATTTTTTAAATTTGATTTGTATACAAATAAATTTTACACTAAATTATGTAAGCAATTGCTACTGGGCTGCACCGCCCCCTCCAGTCAATTTTATTAGTCTTTATATTTTGGCAGTTTTTAATGAGGTTTAGTTGAAAGTAATAATGGCTTATATTTACCTGCCTTCTTAATTTGGGATGGGGAGCATTAAGAACATACATTACTGGGCTTCCCTGGTGGCACAGTGGTTGAGCGTCCTCCTGCCGATGCAGGGGACACGGGTTCGTGCCCCGGTCCGGGAAGAATCCTGCATGCTGTGGAGCGGCTGGGCCCATGAGCCATGGCCACTGAGCCTGCACGTCCGGAGCCTGTGCTCTGCAATGGAAGAGGCCACAACAGTGAGAGGCCCGCGTACCGCAAAAAAAAAAAAAAAAGAACATACATTACACACATAATCTGTGTTTTTTCTTGGAAGAGGGCAATCTCAATAACAGCATTATTCAATTAGAATATGCTTGACCTGAAAATACTTGCAAATGATGTAACCAATAAGGGTTTAATACCAAAATATATAAACAGCTTATACAACTCAATATAAAAAAAAACCTGGTTAAAAATTGGGCAGAAGACCTAAATAGACATTTCTCCAAAGGAGACATACAGATGGCTAACAGGCACATGAAAAGTTGCTTAACGTCGCTAATTATTAGAGAAATGCAAATCAAAACTACAATGGGATGTCACCTCTTACTTCTCAGAATGGCCATCATCAAAAAGTCTACAAATAACAAATGTTGGTGAGGATGTGGAGAAAACAGTTGTATACAGTTGGTGGGAATTAAATTGATGCAGCCACTATGGAAAACAGTATGGAGGTTCCTTAAAAAACTAAAAGTAGAGCTACCATATGATCCAGCAATCCCACTCCTGGGTATATATCTGGAAAAAATGAAAACTCTAATTTGAAAAAATACATGCACTCCAGTGTTCACAGGAGCACTATTTATAATACCCAAGACATGGAAACAACCCAAGGGCCAACAGACGATTGGCTTAAGAATATGTGGTATATATATACAACGGAATATTACTCAGCCATAAAAAGAATGAAACTCTGCCATCTGTAACAATGTGGATGGACCTAAAAAGTATTATGCTTAGTGAAATAAGTCAGACGGAGAAAAATAAATATGTTATCACTTATTTGTGGAATCTGAAAAATAAAACGAATGTGTATAACAGTACTGAAACGGACTCACAGATAATAGAAAACAAACTAGTGGATACCCGTAGGGAGAGGGAAGCAAGGAGGGGCAAGATAAGAATGTGGGATTAAGAGCTACCAACTAGTATATATAAAATAAATAAGCAACAAGGATATATTATACAGCACAGGGAAATACAGCCATAATAACTGTAGATGAAGTATAATCTATAAAAATATTGTCACTGTGCTGTACACCTGAAACTAATATAATATTGTAAATCAACTATACTTCAATAAAATATGTGTGTGTGTATGTATGTATGTGTGTGTGTGTGTATATGTGTGTATATATATAGACTTGACAGAGTAAGTCCTAAATTAGAGATAGGCACAAATAAATTATGTAATTGGTCTAAGTTCACATGACTATTCAGAGGCAGAACCTGTATCTTCATATATATATATATATATATATATATATATATATATATATATATATATACACCAAGTTCCTATTTTTGTTACCTCTGTTGTTTGTGTTGCCTCTAATAAAAACCATTGTTGATCACTGTCTGGAACCTTCTGGTCACCTCTCTCCATGCATTTAAGGGAGAAGCTCTAGAGTTGACAAAGGGAAGGAGGAGAGATTTTCGATATTATTTGCCACTAATTCACTTTGCCTTTATTCTTGTGTATTGATGGGGAGTGATGAGAAACCAAAATTAATGATTACTAAAGTGATGAGTAAATCAGAACTCACATATAGAGGTAGTTTTCTTATACCCAGCTATCATAAGAATATATTCTGGAAATAAAAGGAGAGATCATGTGAGTAAATACAGTATACTTTGCATATACTAGTATATTGTATTTTGTCTACTAACTGAGAATATTTTATTTCTTCTTTCCTGTCCTAATTGCTTTGAATCTGTAAAGTAGTATAGTATTAATTTCCCATATTGATTATTATACCTCTTAAAGTCCAAATTCTCTGTTGTTTGCTTGTTTTCATTACTATTCTCCTTTCCCTCAAAAAGATGCCACTGTAGTGTGTGTCTCATTTTAATTAACGTGCGATTTCAGAATAATCTTTGAAATAACTGGAATTACTCTAGGTTATTACAGAAGCAGAAACTTTTAAAACAAGTAGATAAAATTGCTTTTAGATCATATATTAAATTAATTTTGCAACTATGATTTATGTTTTTAACATTAAAATACAAAGCATTTCTTTTAAGACTCAGAAAACACTAAAGGAAGAGACGGGCCTTTTTTGAAGAAATATTTGTCCTGGAAATGAACTCAAATGAGGAGTGAGACTTTATTTATATATGTGTGTGTGTATATATATACTATTTTTTTAAAACAAGAATATCTTTTAAAGTAAATACTTTAGAGATAAAAATTTACTCTTTTGGCATTTTTCTTTATTTTGTTATAGTATTTTTGTGCAGGTCATAAGTTGGATTATTAAGTAATTATTTTGTATGAGAATGTCATGTTTTTTCTTTTTTGTATGTGTTTATATTCTTTTATAAGAATTGAAAACAGCATATCTATGGGTTTGTATAAATATATATTTTTTTTAAGTAAAAGGCTCATTTATTACCTAGTTTCTCATTTTAAAAAAATTTAGAATTATTTATTCTTTTTCTTGTCAAGGCATTGCTTCAGAGTTTGGAGTTCGAGGTTATCCAACAATTAAGCTGTAAGTTGAGTGTTGTATGTTTATATGTGTATTTTTATTAGTTCACTCTACTTACATTTTATTACATTAATTTCTAGTAGCTTCCTTGGAGGACTGAAGATTTGGGTTCCACAGTTCTTTCTAGGTGCAGTGTGTGATCCAGGGAGAGGGACTTCATCCGTGCTTTTCTTTGCACTTAAGTTAATGTGTGGTTTATGGCTAATTCACCAAATGTGTTTTGAGTTTACTGTGACAGGTGCTGAGCAGGACAAGGTATACAGTTGTAAATTAGGAAAGCTCTACCCCTGAGGAGCTCAAGGGTATATTCTGTTTAACTTGTGAATCCTGTCTCTTAACAAATTTTACTTTTCTATGATTGAAATAGACTTATTTCATTAGAGATGAAAGAAAAGAGAATCAAACTGATGGATGTTAATTCTCATCTGTAGATGTTGATCACGTCTAAGAGCATATATGGTAGAAGAAATATTGTGATAATTCTAAAGGACTTGTGTTTTATAATCATAATGTTATTGAATTTTCTCATGAGTTTAATCCTGATCTCATCCTTATTTCAATAATGTGGAAAGTTGAGGAATTATTTTGAAACTTATTTTTATTATAAAGTAAGTTATTTTAGTATTTTAAAATCTCAGATTTTAAAATTTGACTAATTTTAATTTTTTTATTTCTTGGATTTTGTGTTGGCCTCCCTTTCTTCCCCCACTGTTTAAAAATGTTTGCTAAGGGAATTCCCTGGCAGTCCAGTGGTTGGGACTCTTTGCTTTCACTGCTGAGGGCACAGGTTCAGTCCCCGGTCAGGGAACTAAGATCCCACAGGCCACACGGCGTGGCCAAAAAAATAAAATAAAATTAAATTAAAAAAACACACGCACACACACAAAATACTTCCAGGGCAGAACCTTTAAAAAAAAAAAGTTTGTAAGCCTCTTTGACTTTCTTGTGTTCAGTAAATTATCTTTTCTATCCTTTCCGTTTAATTATAGATGTTCTACTGTGCTTTCACAATTTTTTTTTTTAAATTTCAGTTAGTTGGACACAATTCATTGGCAGGCTTTTGGAAAATTATCTAATTTTCTAGAAGAGGTATTTTTATGCATTGTTTTACTCTTTAATCTTGGAACATCTGTCATGTTACTCTGATGTTGTATTGCTTACAATTGGTTTTACCTTTACCAAAATAGTTTTAATTCCCTGTCCTTTCACGTACTTTTTAATAGAGAAGATAGTGAGAATTAAGCTTTGATGAGTTCTTGACTGTGAATATATATATTTTTCATTTATCAGAAGGCATAGACACAATGCAGTTATCAAATACAGAGTAAAATATTTTCGTGTAATTTTAATAAAATACAGCCTTTTTCTTTGCATTTTGGTTGTTGGTTCCCTGAAGCCAGTTATTGGCTGTTTTTTACATGATTATGCTACTTCTAAAACTCCACTGCATTTACTATTTTATATGCTGTAATTTGTGTTACAATAGAGAGTGATTATCATTAAATGTGAAAACAGTTGAAATAACCTAAACTTTTACCCTATTTTCTTTTTTTAAGATTAAAAGGGGACCTGGCGTATAATTACAGAGGACCACGAACTAAAGATGATATAATTGAGTTTGCTCACAGAGTGTCTGGGTAAGTTCGTATTATGAAGGGCCTTTACTATATAATATTAGTATTTGCAAGTTAAATGTATTTGAGTAGCCATATCGAACATACATATTTTTAGGTGTTTAGCCTAAATAAAATTTGTCTGTTTATTTATAAAGGAAAGCTAGGGTTGCGTAGCATATGCAAAGAGCTCCTCGAGAGGAATAAAAGGGTCCATGATCTTATGTACTTGTTAGCCTCACATTTAAATTCACTTTGTCTATAGAAGAATATTTTCCCCAATGGATTTTTAATACATTTTCAAAACTTGATTACTTCTAACAACTTTGTGAATCTTAATTTTTTTATTATAATTTTGCCTTTGTACTGCCTGGTTTACATTCATTTATTTTTCTTGTTATCGAATTTCAGTTTTAAGAGAAACCCCACACTATTACATTCTAAATAAACTTGGGCTTTAATCCCTAGCCTTTAATACCAGAAAATGCTTTTTAGATGCAGCTAAATTACTTTCCCTCATCTTTCACATGCTGCTTTATGCCAACTGTGAGGTATTATTGCACATTTCGCTTAGAAGGTAATATAATTAGAACCCAGAGATCTTTTTGAGTTACAGATCTCTGAAGTTTTACTGCTGAGGAATCAGAAATTCTTCTGTGTTTCCTTCTGGTTTGAATGTGGTGATTTTTTTTTTTTTTACTCTACATCTTGCTGGTGTATAAAGAAAGTTGGTGCATATAATTATTTAATGTGATTATGTGTAACTTCTGGAAGAGGACATTTATCAAAATAGGTTAACCTACTTTGACTTTGAAAGTATGGTTGCTTATGAGTTTGACAGGATGTATTATATTGATAGCTTTAAATAATTTTATGATAAATTAACATATTGGAATGGATTTGTTGGGTGGCATGATACTATCTAGCTTAAATTATTTGAGAAAAGGCACAGAATTAGGAATGGTCTTTGTATAGTAAAGTTTGCAAAGCTTTAGTGAAGTATAATTTTCACTGTATTTTCTTGTTGATTGCATATTTCATTTTCTTTATTTGTTTTGTGAGTAAATAAATTTTGAGATAACTTTATATTACATGAGGGGGTCGCCAGTAGGATTATTTTATTCCCCTGTAGTTTAAATTAGTCTTTATGTTTTGGCAATTTTTAATGAGTTTTAGTTTAAGCTTAAGATGGCCTTCTGATGTAACTGGGAGTGACTCTACTGCAAAGGGAATTTCAAGAGTCAGTTCTGGAGTTGCATCACTTACTAGTTAATTACTAAAGTATTAAAATAGAGGCTAGAATATAGTGATGCAGTGCATTTAAAGAATTGTGTGTTTCGAAAATGTTTGCCTTTGCAGAATACATTTTGTTCTTTTTTGCAAATGTGATGGAGTAAAAATCTAATAATATAGATCACACTAAAAAAAGACTGCCTCTTAGCTTTTAATAGTATTTCATAAGTGATATGTTTTATAATCTTTGGTATAATTCATTTCTCAGCCTATTTGTCTTTGAAAATGACTGTATAATAAAACTTTTTGTAGTTTTGTTTTCTCTTCATGAGATTCTTATATGCTATTATGACTACCATTTTCCATTGTATTTTTCCTGAGAAGAATAACATACTTAGGAAACATTTTAGATTTTAACCTTTATAGTGTGTTTTGAAACTAGCATTTAAATGGTCCGAGTAAGACATAAATATTCTAAACATAATATTATAAACTCCTGGAATAGTATTTCACAGTGTGTTTGTGTGAATGATCTTTCGAAAGGGAGAAAAAAAATAATTCTCACGCGGATTGTTTTGTTTTTAGCTGAGAATTCTAAATGGATTATAGTTCCATCTTTGCCTATCAAAACATTGGTTAAGATGATACTCTCTAAAGGGATGTATTTAAAGCTTATTTTTTAAACTGGTAGATTAAATTGTAGGTACTATATTTTTATTATATGGGTATAATAGTGGTCATGGGCCATAGTGTATTAGATTTATGTAGATTGAGTGATATACTTAAAATGCAATTCGTACAATATTAAAGCTTTGTAACTTTAGATAGGATGACATATAAATAGGAGTAAATTATGTACTACCCTTAGTTCAAGTGCAAGTTTTTTTGTTTTATTTTCAAACAGGGCTCTAATTCGGCCACTTCCAAGTCAGCAAATGTTTGAACATGTGCAGAAGAGGCATCGTGTATTTTTTGTTTATATAGGTGGAGAGTCACCTCTGAAGGTATCAAATGATTTTATTCTTTAATCCACAAGCACAGATATATTGTAATTTAATTTTCTGTATAACGAGGGCTTCACCAAAAACTCAGGGCTTATTTCACTCTTATTAGAAATACTTTAGTTGAATCTAAGTATTTTTATAATAAAAACACTTCATCATATACCCTCTATAGTATTTGCCTTCATGAAACAGAATTGAGTAAAAAGTGGGTGGGTGTTGCCTGTGTTAGTATATTTCTTCTGTTGACCTGGTTATTTAGATTTTGTATTGCTTTTTAGCATTTTGAGTCTTTGAAACTGCAACATGCAGTTTGAGTGTAAACTTTTTAAAAGCAAAAGCTCATTGTCTTAAGATTATTGCATGTATGTATGTTTGTGTTTG
Organism: Globicephala melas; assembly: GCF_963455315.2. NCBI lineage: Eukaryota > Metazoa > Chordata > Mammalia > Artiodactyla > Delphinidae > Globicephala > Globicephala melas. Next base: position 21,508,987 of record NC_083326.1, on the reverse strand, counting down.
CATGTCAGACACACACATCTCTTCCTATAATCATCATCAAATTAAATTAATAAATATGAATTGAGCTTGTTATATTTAATGAACTTTATTTGAAGGCATATACAAGCACTTAGTTACAATGGTCTTTTGCCTTAGAAACAGTTTATTTCATTTCCTTATATTTAATCTTTTCACATGAAAAGACTTAAGGTAGCTAATTGTGATGATACTACTTAGCAGTGATACTACTTGCTCTGAATGTTTAATGAGGAATGAATTTTGATCTTGATTAATATTTAAAAGTCACCTTTTTTCTGTTTGTATCTTCACAGGAGAAATACATCGATGCTGCTTCAGAATTAATTGTATATACATACTTTTTTTCTGCCTCAGAAGAAGTTGTCCCTGAGGTAATTTTTAAAGTTGGATTTTAAGTAGTATATTAATTACTATATATATTAAACAACTGTTTGTTGTCCTTTAATTGTGTGCCATGCACAGTTTTAAGTCCTGGATTATTGATGGCAAGCAAAATCATCAGGACCCTGATAGGATGGAGTTTACGTTCTCATGGGTGGGGGAAGTGGACTGAGTTTTAGTATTGTAGATAACAGCCTTCCTTGGGTCCTCAGACTGAGATAGTGGTCCTCGGTAAACAAAGCTATAAACAGGATATCATAACTGCTCTAAAAAATAATAAAGAAGCAGTGTGATAGTAAGGACATTTAGAGGTGGGATGGCTACTCTTGTTTGATTGATCAAGAAATGTCTGTCTGAGGAGAAAATACATCTGAACTGGGACTTACGGGATGTGAAGGAGCCACGCACAGATCTGTGGCCATAGTAAACCAGACACAAGGAACAGACATTACAGATGGCCAAGATGAGAACCTGCCTGGCATAGTGGAGTAACAGAGCCATAGCCAGTGTGGCTGAACTGCAGTGAGAAAGGAGATGGGAGGTAGGCAGAGGCCAGTGGAGGCCTTCTAGGTCAGGGCCACGCATGTGAGGATTTGGTATCAAGTTCATTTTAAGGACATTACTCTGTGCTAAGTGCAGACACAATTGGATCAGGATGAGACTAGATCAGGAAGCTCAGTTGAACTCTTGAAGAAATCTAGGATTTAGGCTTGAAAGTTATTAAGAGAATTAGGAAGAAGTGAAAGAATTGTATTTGGAGATAGAATTTTTTGAGCTTGTTCTAGAGGAAAAGAGGTGCATCAAGGATGACTCTTAGGTTTTTGGCCTGAACACCTGGTTAGATGGTGGTGTTATTTATGAGCTGGGGAATACTGGGGAAGGAACAAGTTGGAGTATGGGAGGAGAGATGGTGTTTTGAAGGTTTATTTTACTTTAAGTTGACATATTAGGCATCCAAGTACAAGCATCAGATAAGGGTTTGGAGATAAGTCACGGCTGCATAAATGAAATAAACTTCTTAGACATGGGATGCAAATCTGGGGGGAGATAAGAGGGTCCAGGTCCTAACAGCAAAGGACAATGAGAAGAGATTGCCAGTAAAGTAGGAAAACAAGGTGAATGGGAAGCCAAGATAAAAAGTGTTTAAGAAAGGAGTGGCCAATTGTGCAAGATGCCGTGAAGCAACCAAGGTGAGGAGAGGAAAGAACCATGGTGTTTGTCCCCATAGAGGTTGTTGGTGGTTTTAAGAGAAACAGTTTCAGAGGAGTAATGGGGACAAGTGACTCACTGGTGTGATATCAGAGACTGGCTCACTCAGGGATACCCTTGAAAGGGAGAGATGCTGAATGCTGTGAAATATCCCAGGGTACCTGTGTGGATGAGTTGCCAACCATGGGTGAAGAGAGGCATGCTGGATGGTAGAGCCTCACCTGAGAGCTTTACCACTGCCCTTACAATAGTTATTTTCATGGTGCTGTGATGTAACCAGATCATTCTAGATCACCTGTGACATACCTTCCTCCCTTTTTAACCTTTCCAGGATAGCTGTCCTTATTTTAATTTTATTATTACTTTTACTTTATTAGTTATCTACTGATTTATTTGTTGTTATGCTCAGTATTGCCACACTCATGTAGTAATTCTGTGTGGCTTACCTAAATTATATCTTTTCTGCTCTGATACTGATTTCTCTACTGTAATTTTATTATTTTGAAATAAGTACAACACAGGTATAAGAAGCAGGTACCCACTGAATGGATTCCTTATTATTAATGGCCATTGTAAGTTCCCATTCATAAAGCAGTTTATCGTTTAAGCCTGCTCTCACCTCTCAACGTGTGTTAGCAGATCTCACTCTCCTAACTCCTCAGTGAGGTGGGTGCTCTGAGACCTGGATTCACGGGAAGCCGACTCCCCGGGTGAAGTGATGGACTCGTTTCACAGCCTGGGAGTGCTGGGGAGAACTTACCTGTGCTGATTGCTACCTTAGCCCCTGCTCTTCCGCCGTTTCAGAGTGCCTCCTGGCCTTCACTTCCTGTGATATCTTTGAGTCTGTTAACAACTCTAAGAATATTTCGTGGTTTCACCAGGGCAAACAGGGCACCGTGCCAGGGGGTGTATAAAGAGGTATCAAGCCCAGTCCTTGGATGAGCTAGGGATTGACTGTGTTCTTTTTAACTGTTGGTAACTTTTTTGTGGTGGTCATCATTGTGGTTCCCACCCCCCCGGTAACTTTCAATGCTTTTGAACTCATGGCTACCAACTGAAATTTTTTTTCTGATTTTCGCAGTATGTGACCCTGAAAGAGATGCCCGCTGTGCTTGTTTTCAAAGATGAAACTTACTTTGTTTATGATGGTAAGTTCCAAAGTTTTAACTCATGTAAACACTTTATAATTACAATGTTGTATCTATTATAGGGCTTAGGTGTTGATGAAAGATTTAGTAAATGCAGCTACTGCTTACATTTCCTGTTAGTTGAATGACTGCTAGGTTTTTCTTACCCTTCAACTTTAGTTTTTCCACTCAGTGTTCTTTCATCCTGAGTTTGGCTACAGTAAATTTCTCTTTTTGTCAGATCATTTGCCTTTTTTTAGAAATGAGCCCTAGGCAATTTCTGTACATTACTTTAAAATATTCAAAGTTAATTTTAAAAAGTCTAACATTTGAGACACACAAAGATGTGAAAGAAATAAACCATCTTCAATAGTGGTGAAGCCCTGGGGTATTCTTCTGTAGCCTTTTCTCTCCCTCCCTGACAGAAGTAACCACCCACCTGCTATTCAGCATTTCTCTGTTGAAGCAAATACTTGGTCTATTTTTTAAATATTTTTATTATATCAAACACACATTATAGTAAAGAGAATGCTAAAATAGTAAGACTCTACATACACACCTGTCACCCAGGTGAGACAGTTACTAAGATCTTACCACGTTTGCTTCAACAATGTTTTTTCTTTGTTGAAGCATTGTAGCAAATCCCAGTGGCATTTCATCGCTATGTGCTTCATTATGCGTCCCTGACTACACGTTTATTATGCATTTCTTTAAAAATGTGGGCTTTTGGGAGTTTCTTTTTTTAAGATAACCACATGCTATTGTAACACTTAACAAAATTAACAGTAATTCCTTGGTATTATCAAATACTTACTACCAGAGTTTGCAAACTGGGCTTTGAGGTAGCTAAGAGCAGTGCAGCAGACTCACAGGGCATGCGGAGATAGTTCGGATTTCAGGAAGCACTGAAACTCGACATCTGTTGGACAGTACACAGCCACTGAAAAGCAAAAGCAAATGCAAAATCTCACCTACTAGCAATGTTAGTAACATTGTAAATTACATACAGTTAATGAAATAAAAAATTCAGTTTCTCATTCTTACTAGCTACTTTTCATATACTCAGTGGCCTTGTGTGGCTTTTGTTGGAGAGCACAGATCGGGACCATTTTATTCATATCAGAAACATTCTAGAGAGTTATTTTTACTGAACCAAACTTGGGTCCACTCTCCTGTGTGCAGTAAAGCCAATCTGCTGACGCCGGGTTGTGGTGAAGGAAAGGGCAGCTTCAGTGCAGGGCGCCAGGCAGGGAGTCCAGGGCAGCTAGTGCTCAAAGGCCAGGTGAGGGAGGGGAGTCACAGGGTGTGTGATCAGCTGGTGCACGGTCCTCTGATTGGTTGATGGTGAGGTAACAGCAAGGGCCATGTTAGTTAACATCATCAATCCTTAGGCTGCAGTAGGCCTGGGGGATAAGTGCTCCTGGTCATCAAAACAACTCAGGAAAGTGCATCAGATACAGTTACATAAGCAGAGAGTATGGGGGAAGGGTCGCCCAGGACTGCCCCTTAGGGGTTCTGCTCAGTCACATTATCTTATGACGGAGAAGAAACTAGAAGTGTTTGAGAGCTGTAAGCTTTGAGTTGCTTAAATGACTCAGATGAATAGAAGAATATCTAATAAAAGGAATATTTTGATTGTCCTGTTTTAGTCAAAGGAGCATTTTAATTGTTTTGACAGTAACATGAAGACAAAGCAGTTCTAAAATCTTATATCTTCACTATCTTTAGATAAATGTGAGGACTGTGTTTTATTTCTTAATGTAGTGTAATAACCACCATTACCTGTTACGTTTTGTACAGCAGGTACTATCTATTTGCTTAACTCGATATTTTCATTTTATTCTCACCTTAATCTGGTAGTAAGACAGATAGATAAATATCCTGAGATTACAGAGAGGGTAACTAAGAATGTTAGATAAAGGAGAGAGATATGTAGTTAAATTACAGGTTCATTCCTTTGCGCATTCATCGGATATTTGTTGAATGGCTGCATGAGACATTGGGCTTAAAAAGGAAATTAAGAGGAACTTGCATATGTGAAAATGTGTTAAGGAAAATTCATATTCCATCCACTTATTCTTTATCTACACTCCTTGTATGATAAGCACTTAGTATATTCAATATATTGTCTTATTTGATCATTACAACAGTCTTTTGAGATCAGCAGTCTTACTGTTTTATAAACAAACAGGATTAAAGAGATTGTTTTTGTTTTTTCCAAGTTAAAATAGTACATGGTATAATCAAGATTCAGCCTTCAAATCTCTTGTTCTAGTTGCATTATGAGTTTCTTAACTCAGAGAGCCACTTCACTTTTTTTGGAAAAAGCTCTGATTTTCTTTATTAAAGAATACATTTAAGTCTAAATAATGGCTAAGAAGTGCCCTTCCCCATCCATGTTTCAGATGTGGCCTCCGATACATAAGAAAGAGAGGGGTAATGTGTTCAGTATCTACAGATGTTTTGAAGGCCAACATTTTCTAACTCAGTAGTCAGTACTTAGAACCTGCCTGAAGTCTTCAGATAAAAGGTTACTTTGAATGCTTATCCTACTATTACATTGTTAATAATTTCAGGAACAGTGGGATGGGGCTTAGGAGGATAGTTTATTTCCTAATGAGTTTTAGATTTATCACTTTTGTGAATAATCTTTAGAAAATTTGCTTTTTTGACCTGGAGTGGAGATTATGGCCCAATAATCAAATTCTAGTTTTATGTTTGTTTTCCTAATTCATAAATCCAAATCCATAAATGCTTTCAGATTTGCATTATATTACTTATTTTATAGGTTTGATAACTTGAAAATGTTTTGTTTAGCAATGCAAGTGACAGAAAAAGCACATCTTTCAAGAAATCAGTAAAATCCAGTCTTCATCCATATTGGTAGGCTTTTACATCAACTTCTTTTTCATGCAGTTGTAATAATTTTTCAGAATTATATTTCTAATCAGGATATAATTCTCTTGGATATTGTAAATGTTTCCTGTCTGCTCATCAGAGGAAGTATTTGACGTTGAAAAGGGCTGAAATAGTATGTGTGACTTTATATGTGAGTTTGTTTTACATATGAAGGAGGGTTGTAAACTGAGGTCAAAATGTCATAAAATAGAGAAGAACAAAGAAATTATAATAAAAATTGCCCATAATGCTATCATCCAAGACTAACCATCAACTCAGGAAAACTATTTATAGGAGTATATATATGCCTTCATTTTATCACTCTATCAGTTTTTTTCATACTTTATTTTTTACAGAGTTACAGTCATGTTGTAATATTGTTTTGTTACCTGCTTTACCACTTAATTACTATAATTTTTTAAAATCTATAAATGGTCTCTCTCAACATGTACCATAATGATTTAAATTATTTCCTGTTTAGGATGTTTCAGTATTTCCTTTATTTTTATCTATCTTTGCTATTTTCAGTGGTGCTATAATGATGAATTGTTTTATGCATTAATCCTTTTTTTACATTTGATTGCTTCAAATAGCTTTCTAAAAATGAAATTTATGAATTTAAGATTATGATCCTCTGTCAGGCATTTTATACATGCTGCTAGATTAAACATTATAAACATTTTAACATCATATTTACACTATAATTTATCAACTTTGTTTTGTTTTTTTAAGAGTACGAAGATGGTGATCTATCATCTTGGATCAACAGGGAGAGGTTTCAAAATTATCTTACAATGGATGGCTTCCTCTTGTATGAACTTGGAGATACCGGTAACAAGCATATATACAACTCTCCATCACACTACAAAACTTTTCCTTAACTGATTACTTCAATCTGTAGAAAATGAATTTTTTAAGTTCTATTTCATAATATCATTCCTTCTTTCAGACCTGAATGCCACGTCAACTTTATGAGACTATAGATTAATATTAACCAAAGAACATACCTTTGCATGTGGAATAAAGATGAGCTAGAAAGGGTTTACTAATAGAAGTGATAGTGACAGGGAAAACAGAGCCTGGAGAATAAGGAAATGAGAAAAAATAACCAACTAGAAAGCTGTCCGCAGGACGCTGATTTTGTAATAGGAGTTGGAATACAAATTAGCACAACCTTTGAAAGCCTGCTTTTACCTGTGAAGAAAATATGGGCATCAGATTGGCATGGTTTCTTGAAGTTATGTAATTGAAAGTGATAAGCAAAGCAAATAGAAATATAGATGCAAAAAAGAAAGCTGTAAGGAATTACAGCTGTAAGGACTGGTCTAAAATAGATGTGAACTACAAAAATTGTAAGACGCTAACCATGTAAATTTTAGGAGGAAGTGTTTTGTAAATTTATAATGAATTACAAATAAGAAATAAGTCATGGTTATTGTTGCCACATTTGTTTCCATTCACAACTTTATGATAGTTGGATGAACGTATAGTTTTAGATTAAAAGAATGGGAAAATGTTAGTCAAGGCTCAACTTTTTAATCTGAGAAATAATAGGTATAGAGTTTCTTCTTCATGATTTCCTGCTCTTGGATCTGGTTAAGAATACAAATTAGAAGCGCTCCAACACATTTTTCTGTTACTTTGTAACTTTCACAGGATGGTATTTGTTCTGGTTCCTGAGCCTTCTTTTAATGTTCTGTGTCTGGTGATGCTTCTGTCTTTGCTTTCCTTGCAGAGGGAGGTGTGTGTTAGCTCAGTGTTGGAAGTTGACGCGGATACTGTCAGAGACTGTGGGTTTACCTGCTGATTCATGCAGGCCCGCGTGAAGGGAAAAGGGGGAGAATGCAGGAATACAGTAGTTCTGCTCTCAGTACAGCATCGAAGGAGGCGGCAATTAAAATAGGCAGCTTTGCCAAAGCTCTTCCGTGTCTTCTCCCAGATTGATTTGGAAAGAAATTGGCTATGGCAATGTTTCTTTGTGTTCCCAGTGTAATTGCCCTGGTTGGGTGTCAGCTTTGGCTGTGCCCCGCTTGTGGTCCTCCCTGGACACTTGTCATATAAGCCCCGCAACAGACTCCTGGCCCTCGGTGGCTTCAGACACCTAGTGTATTTTCAGGACTTCTGACGACTGCAGGTCCCTGCATCTTCCGACTCCTGCTAACTTTCCCGTTTTGTCTCACTCTCTCCCGTCTCCGGCCACGCTGACTGTTCAGTTTCCTGAAAAGGCTGTGTACCTTGCACCAGAGCACCTTTAAACATTCTGTTTTCTTTGCCTGGAAAAGTGTAGTGAATTTATATTCATCTGTCAAACTCAGACCAAATACTGCTTTCTTAGGAAAGTCTTTCACTAACCCCCTGAAACTACATTAGTTTACTCTTATAAAATGTTTTTATAAACCCCATGTCCCCGTCCTCCCCAAGTCTTCTGATTGTTAACCACACGTCTGCGTGTGTGTGATTGTCTTCCCCAAGTGCAGAGCTGTGTCGGTGTGCTCCTCACTGTGGCCTCGGGAACTAGCCCTGTGCCGGGTCCACTGCTCGGCGCCCAGTGACTGTGAACTTAATACGCGAGAAACCCCCTGTGTCGGCCTGTGGGAAGATGCTGGACATGTTGTAGGCATTTTGAAAACACTCATGAAGCACTTTAAATTAAAGACATAACAGTAAAAACCAAACACTGAACAGTAAATGCAGTAATATTTCAAGAGGGGAAATAAACATTATGAACTAATGATTTTAGCTGAAGGTTAAAAGAAGCGTCAAGATTGTGTAGAATTTAAAGTTTGTATAGAATTTAAGTATGAAATTAGAGAAGATATGGGGATGAGATTGAAAGATTGTCGATTTAATCCTACGTTTATGTACCTACTCTGAGCCGGAAACTATCCCAGCCTTTTTGTACATGTAATCTCATTCAGCTCTCCAGATGACTTTGAAATAGATAATAGTTTCTAAAATAAGTTGGCGTCCTCTGAGGTTAAGGCACATGGCTAATGGATGCTGTGCTTCACTGTTGTTCTCCCAGACCTGGAACATGATAGACCCTGCTGGATTGCAGGGTCTGGTCTTCTGACTTCCATACCAGTGCTCTGCTTGTTACGTCACGCTGCCGTCCTGGAGGATGTCAGAGATGAATATGATTTATGTTCTGTTGAGGGTTAAATAAACTTGAGTCCGTTTTATTTTGTGCATTAATTACTAGCAAACAGTGGCCCGTGGTACCAAAGAGAATAACATTGTAAAAATCATTTTCTTGTTCTATACCATTTTTTCAGAGCTGTAGTCATTCTTAGTATATTTCTTTTATCAACTGGTTCCTTATAGATTTAGTTTTCAACAAAATACTTCAGTGTGTGGGTTGTGTGAAAAAAATAACAATTTGAGTATATGAATTGTTAAATATTTACTGTTACTGATATTTACATTTCAGGGATGGGAGGTAGGTGGGAGTTTATCACTTGGAGTCAACAGTTCACTGTTTCACTCTGCCAAGCATAACATGTTTAAGATAATTGGAATTGAATTCTGGAAACTATATACTATTTTCCTATTCATTGCTACAGTAATAATTGAAAAGTTTAATGAGGATTATTGAATTTAGATATGTCATTCTTAATTTCAGGAAAGCTTGTGGCTATCGCAGTAATTGATGAGAAAAATACATCAGTTGAACATACCAGGTATGGTGCCTTGAAATAGTTTTAAGCTTCAAATATCATCCAATTCAGACTTTACATGGCTTCAGATAAACTTGACATAGTATCTTACTTTTCCTGCAGTGTTAGATATTAGATAAGGCAGCATATATGATAATTGAGTAATTATATTTTTCAAGTTGATGAAATGGAATATTCATGTATTTTTTGTTTTCTCACAGATTAAAGTCAATTATTCAGGAAGTTGCTAGAGATTATAGAGACCAGTTCCACAGGTAGGTGTTTGCATTCTGGAAGGCTCCATTATCTCTGTCTAATTAGGTTTTGTAATACAGTAAAGCAAACACAGAAGTATTTCATACTTTCAAAGATGAATCAAGGAGCTGAAGTGAATTACAGCATGTAGCATTTCAGTATGAATTGTTTGAAGTTTATTGATATATGTCTTACAGGTTTAAAAAAAAACTTGTAATTTGTATCATACCTGAGTCTTGATAGGATTGGGGATAAGTTGGTGGTAAGAAAATATGCACATACAGGCATATACCTCAGAGGTATGGTGGGCTTGGCTCCAGCCCAGCGCAGTACAGCAAGTCGCATGAAATTTTTGGTTTTATTTAACATACAAAAGTTACGTTTTTGTATATTAAGTGTGCGGTAGCATTGTGTCTAGAAACTGTACACACTTTAAAAATGCTGGCCATCATCTGAGGCTTCAGTGAGTTGTAATCTTTTTGCTGGTGGAGGGTCTTGCCCCAATGTTGATGGCTGCTGACTGGCCAGGGTGGTGGTCACTGCAGGTCAGGGTGGCTGTGGCTTTTTCTTAAAATGGGACAGCGGTGAAGTTTGCCTCATCCATTGACTCTTCCTTTCATGAACGATTTCTCCGTAGCGTTGGTAGCATTTTACCCATAGTCGAACATCTTTCAAAATTTGAAGCAGTCCTCTCAAACCTTGCTCCTTTGTCAACTCAGTTTATGTAATATTCTGAATCCTCTAAATGTTGTCATTTCAACAGTCCTCACAGCCCCCTCACCAGGAGTAGATTCCTGGAACCACTTTTAAGGAACCTCTTCGTTTGCTCATCCGGAGGAAGCAGCTCCTCATCCATTCAGGTTTTATCACAAGATTATACCAGTTCATTCACATCTTCAGGCTCCTCTTCTAAGTCTAGTTTTCTTACTGTATTCACCACATCTGCAATTACTTCCTCTCCTGAAATCTTGAACCCCTCAAAATCATCCATGAGGGTTGGAATCAGCTTCTTCCAAACTCCTGTTAATGGTGATATTTGACCTCTTCCTGTGAATCATGAATGTTCTTAATGGCATCTAGAATGGTGAATCCTTGCCAGAGGTTTTCAGTTTACTTTGCCCAGATTCATCAGAGGAATCACTATCTATGGCAGCTGTGGCCTTAGGATACGCGTTTCTTCAATAAGAAGACTTGAAAGTCAAAATGACTCCTTGATCCATGAGCTGCAGAATGGGTGTTGTGTTAGCAGGAGTGAAGACAACATTAATCTTATTGTGCATCTCCATTAGAGCTCTTGGGTGACCCAAGTGCATTGTCAATGAGTAGTGATATTTTGAAAGGAATCTCTTTTTTTCTGAGCAGTAGGTCTCAACAGTGAGGCTTAAAATATTCAGTAAACCATGTTGTAAATAGATGTGCTGCATCCAGGCTTTGTTGTTCATTTGTAGGGCAAAAGGCAGGATAGATTTAGCATAAATCTTAAGGATCCTAGTATTTTCAGAATGGTAAATGAGCATTGGTTTCAAAGTCACCAACTATGTTTGCCCCTAACAAGATAGTCAGCCTGTCCTTTGAAGTTTTGAAGCCAGGCATTGTTGACTTCTCTCTAGCTAGAAATCCTAGATGGTGGCTTCTTCCAGTATAAGGCTGTTTCATCTACACTGAAAATCTGTTGTTTAGTGTAGCCACCTTCATGACTTATCTTAGCCAGACCTTCTGGATACCTTGCTGCAGCTTCTACATCAGCACTTGCTGATTCACCTTGCACTTCATGTTATGAAGATGGCTTCTTTGCCTAAACCTCATGAACCCACCTCTGCTAGCTTCAGACTTTTCTTCTACAGCTTCCTCTCCTCTCTTAGCCTTCATAGAATTGAAGAGAGTTTGGGCCTTGCTTTGGATTAGGCTTCGCCTTAAGGAAATATTATGGCTGGTTTGATGATCTACCCAGACCACAGAAACTTTTCTGCATATCAGTAATAAGGTTGTTTTTTACTTTCTTACCATTCGTGTATTCACTGGAGTAGCACTTTTAATTTCCTTCAAGAAGTTTTCCTTTGCATTCACAACTTGGCTAATTGTTTGCTGGAAGAGGCCTAGCTTTCAGCCTATCTGAGCTTCCAACTTCCCTTCCTTACTAAGCTTGATCTTTTATAGCTTTTGATTTGCAGTGAAAGACGTGGGGACTCTTACACTTGAACATTTAGAGGCCATTGTAGTGTTATTAACTGGTCTAATTTCAATATTGTTGGGTCTTAAGGAATAGGGAGGCCCAGGGAGAGGGGGAGGGAGAGAGATGGGGGAACGGCTGGTTGGTGGAGCAGTCAGAACACACAAAACATTTATTGCTTAAATTCGAAGTCTTGTATGGGCACAGTTCGTGGCACCCCAAACATCACAATGGTAACATCAAAAATCACTGCTCACAGATCGCCAGAGCAGATATAATAATAATGAAAAAAGTTTGAAATATTGTGAGAATTACCAAAAATGTGACATAGAGACATGAAGTGAGCAAATGCTGTTGGAAAAATAGCACAGATAGACTCACTCAAAGCAGGGTTGCCAGAAACCTTCAGATTGTAAAAAACATAGTATCTGGGAACAGCAGTAAAGCAAAGCCCAATAAAAGGAGGTTGCCTGTATACTCATACATTTGAAATAAAATTAAATGAGGAATCACAAGTCAGATACAGATGACGATTTTAATAGGAACTCAAAATGTTCCTATTTTAATAGGAACATAAAAAATAGGTGATATTTTTTCCTGTATGCTAAATCAGTTTGTTACTGTTATAAAAGACAGTCAATATAAATTTGTTGCATTACTTAATTATTATGCCCTTTTTATTCTAAGTCTTCTAATCAAATATATCAATGATATATGTATTTCTTGTGTTACACAGTATGAAACAAAATAGAAATGTCTTAAAATTTGCTTAATTTGTTACGTGTTTGTATCTCAAAAGCCAGTAGGATTCATACTTTTTTATATTTATTGTATGTGATTGATATGTTAAATGTTTACAGTGTTTGCATGCTTACCAAACCCTAAATTCAGTGCTTTGTATTTATCTTTTTTTTGTATTTAATATTGTCCTCTCTTTCTCTGTTCTTTTTGGTTGTTGTTGATTAGGGATTTTCAGTTTGGCCATATGGATGGAAATGACTATATAAATACCTTGCTGATGGAGTAAGTAAAATGCTAAATGACGAAATGATTTTGCTATCAACTCTATCAATTTTTTTTTTTTTTTTTTTTTTTTGGCCACACTGTGTGGCTTGTGGGATTTTAGTTCCCTGACAAGGGATTGAACCTGTGCCCACTGCAGTGGAAGCACGGAGTCCTAACCACTGGACCTCCAGGGAAGTCCCGACTCTATCAATTTTTAAATTTCTGTTTTTCAGAGACAGGCAGGACTAATAGCTGAAAAAAGCAAACCTTTGTATATGCCAATGCAGATATTCTCCCATTAAATATTTACTTTAGTTTTAAAATCTGTATTTGAAACTTATTAAACTTTAAAGTTCTCTATACTAAAAAAAACCTCCCAATTTAATGTTGACAATTTATAGTATTTTGGAAAGAAAACATCATTCAAAAACTTGTAAACTTTGTAGTTTCTGTTTAATATGAACCCTAAGTTCTGTTTTAATGAATAAATGTAACTTAAGTAGAAAATTTTTAGCATTTAAGAATTAATTGCTATTCTAGAAGAATTTAACAGACTAAAGTAAGTTTATAGGAAAACTTTGCAGCTCTAATATAATATTGATTATGCTTATGATGTAAAGATCTGATTTGTCACTTCAGAAAGTTGATATTAGAAAACATTTACCAGACCTATACTGAATTAATAAGTTTCAAATAAAAGCCTACTCTGTTCAGCGGACGTTTAGTGAATATTTGCTGTAAGTCACACACTGTGTTTGGCATTACACTGTTGATGCAAAAAGATGAGTAAATTATAGAGGCCCTGTCTTCAAATGCTCACGGTCTGCTGGGTGATACAGTACGGTGACTCCAGCACTGTGTGGGAAGGCCTGTGTGGTACGGAGCTCTGGAAGCACGGAGAGACCCAGCCACACCAAAATGCACAGCAAGGCGCAGGGGCTCAGGAAACGCTTGCCACAAGAGCCGGTAATTAAGGGAGAGTCTAAAGAATGAGAAGTAGCTGAATGAAGAATGCAGCGAGGTTATTTCAGGCAGAGTGTAATAGCAAACACAAGAGTGTTTGGAAAATGGGTCTTAAAATAGCCTGGACGTGAAGATGGCGGAAGCCCTCCAGAGCTTTACCAACTCATAAACCCAGAATAACATTCATAATTTTCAGGTAAGAGCCTAAAATTACGAAGTAAAGTACCTTTATTCATTTATAATCAATTCATTATCCTTATTCCAATAAGAATTTGAGAGGGTTTACCGAAGACATAAAGTACCAGATGTAATATATAATGAAGAAATCAAGACAAAGGGAAATAAAATAAAGGATCTATACAATTACTAAAGGTACTTAAACAATTTGAATTTTTAATACTCAAGACAAAGTAGAAGAACATTGTTTATACATTTCCCGTCCCCTATAGAATAACTGTTGCTTATAGGAGTATGGCTGACCTTGTAGAAACCTAAGAGGAATTGCTATGCTATATAATCTCATAAAGGGGGGGCACATTATAATAGAAATTTATTTTTAATAGGACCTTTACAGTATATATAGTAGGGACTTCGATAGAACCATTTATAATGTCCTTGGAGGCAAGCCAATAAAGTGATGCAGTAAAACATTTTGGGCAAGAGGCCAAAGCAATTTGCATCTGATAAATAACTCCTTGATTCAGGATAATATTCAGAATTTCTAGAGATGGATGGACATTCCTTCATGAGTATTATTTCTAATGTGAGTTGTGAGATAGAAGTTTTGCTGCAGTTATGGTCAGAGAACAATAATCTCTACCACCAACCTCTTATTGTTTGTTTTTTTTTTTAAATTCATACTTGGCTTTTTTTTGAGAGAAGACAGAAGGCATATAATGATGGCTATATAATTATCGAAAGTCCTTAACGAGCACTTACCCTGTGACCAACACTGTACTGAGTTGTCAATGTATGTTTTCTGACTTTTACACTAACTCAGTAAGGTATAAGTACTGTTATTTCCATTTTATATAGATGAGGAAATTGAAATTTCTTAGAAGAAACTCAAGGAAGTTAAATAATAAGCCAAAGGATGCTCAGCAAGTAAGTCAAAGAGATCCAGTCCTCAAATGCAGATCTCTCTTACTGCAAAATCTCCTAACTACTGTAAGATCAGTATTGACACATAAATTAGTAGAATTCAATAAGTATTGATGCCTAAAAGTTTTTAACTTAGGGCAAATACGTGATATTATATAAGATAGTTAACACTGTAGTGTTGACGATGTTTTTTACTTTTTCTCAAAGTAAACAGGGTACTCTCAGACCTTTGGTCTGTTAAATTACTTTGTGTTTGATTTTTGTGAGTATAGTTAAGAGGGAATAGGATGAGGTGCTATTTTTCATCGTTACTCAGATGGAATTATTTCAGAACAAATTGTTTCTAGTTCAGCTGTGTATTTAACTTTTTCATAGGATTTTTTATAGGAAGACCAGGTTCTACTTCATTCCATAAAAATAGAATTTTGCTACTGATGCAATATGATGATAACTAAACTACTATAAGTTAAAAAGTTGTCTCATGTTTTTATAAACAAGAATGAAGCTAAGATTTTTTTTTAGTTACAGTTAATTATTGCCTAACAATAATACTGGATAACAAAACACCCTGATACCCAGTGGCATAAAACAGCAATCCTTTATTCTCTCTCACTCGTCTGGGCTTGGCTAACCTTAGCCGGGTACAGCCAGACGTGGCTCCAAGCTGCCAGTTAGGTCCAGGTCTACCCTACGTGTCTTCCATGTCCTTGACCCTGGAGGGATATTTTCCTGGGGGATGTTCTTCTCATGGCAGTAGCAGAAACACAAGAAGGCAAGCACATTTCAAGCCTCTGCTTCAGTCATTTCTGTGCCTTCCCATTGGCCAAACCACACGGCTGAGCCCAACATCAGGGATCATGTTTTGCCTCAATGAGAGAAGGACGTGGTGTGGGGAGGGATAGAGAATTATAAACAAGAAAGCAACCTCCTGGACCCAGTTACTTATGTGGTGATAATACAGTGCTGTAAATTGTTTCTACTGTAGAGTTTTGTACTTTTGCATAATACATTCATATGGACACATGAGTAACCATAAATTGATAATGTAGGTGGCATACAGAATTAAGCACCTTTTTATGATTACGCAAAACCCTATTCTTGAAGGGATAAAAAATTATTTGAAGTAAATGACACATTAGTAATATTATGGTTTTTGTCTGCAAACTGAATTGACGTCTAGTATATCACTGAAGCACCCAAGAGGATGGGGTGATTATACCATAGGGTAGTGGGCATTCAGAGAATTTGGAATAGTATTTGTTGAATGTATATGATGTATTGATACAAGGAATGTGCTGGATATTTAACTTGAATTTTCTCATTTAACTTCTGTAGCAAGATAGGTACCCTGCCCCCCACACCTTTATTCATTTATAAATGAAAAGTATTAGACTTAAACAAAGTTTTGGGAAAGCATCAGATCCAAACACAGGCAGTGTAACTCTGGAGACCATGCTGTTCCTTCTCTAGCTGCCTGAATGCCCTTTAACTGAGGTGGGCTGTATATAATTAAAGTGATGGTATTTAAGATAAACTTTTGGCCAGGAATTATATTGCCCAGAAATTGATACTTCATACATAATAATTTTTATCCTTAGGTTTGATCGTGAATACTCATTTTTCTGATGTTGTATACTAATAGTTTTCATAAATGTTAATTTAGCTATTTTTTAAATTGATGCACAATTTGAATTTTTCTTTATGTAAACAAAGGAAGGCAAAGGTATTATAGCTCCCTCCTTTTGCACATCTAGTTATTTAGATATAATTCAAATAAGTATCAGAATATTTGTTGTCTCTGTGTTTAACATGTATTTTAATTTCTTTTGTTTTTCTATTTTCAGTGAATTAAAAGTCCCAACTGTGGTTGTACTGAATACTTCAAACCAACAGTACTTTTTACTAGATAGACAGATTAAGAATGCAGAAGACATGGTCCAGTTCATTAATAACGTTTTGGATGGCACAGTAGATGTGAGTTTTTGCTTTAATTGCAATGGGGTGATGGGAGGAGGTGGAGGAGAAATGAGTTATTTTCTTCTGATTCTGAAAGAAAGAGTCGGCCATCACCCGGGGTGAGGGGCAGGCCTCCATCCTTGCTTCTCTCACATGATACGCAGAGTCACCTTCCCCAGGACCTAAGTGGCAGAGGCTGCTAATGGGTGGAATGTTATTTGGAGGACATAGGTTGTCATAGTGATGCGGGGAGGTGTTACTGGCATTTAGAGTCAGGGGCTAGGGATGCTAAGAGGTCTGCAGGGTACAGAGCTATCCGATAGTGAACTTCCTGACTCTTAGTACCTCTCTGGATTCAAGAATACAATTGCATTAAGTTACTTGGATTGGTTTTCTAAAAAAATCTGTGAATAGCACCACAGTTTCTTAAAAGATCAGGAAATGTATTTAAAACCAGCCCCAGTGGAGTGTTCCAGATATAATCCTACAAAATATTTCTCAGAAATGATGAATGGATAATCTTAACTGTTTTTTTCTGTAAACCATATTGCAGTGTTTTTCAAACTGGGTTGTAGCCCGTATTAGAGGGTCATGAAATCACTTCAGCAGGTTGTGGCCAACATGCATCTTAATTCAATATACTAGAATAAGATAAGAAGAGAAGAGACTTCAGTGCTTTTGTGAAATGTAATTATTACTTTGCGAGACTTGTTTCAGCTTTACACAAACTATTTGAAAGTTGCCTCACAGAGTAACAAGTATTTCTTCTTTGGAAACACTCTTAATCACATAGTAGGAATTTTATATTTGTGAAAATAACACTTGTTGAAATGATGCTCACCTGTATGAGTGAGAACCCTTCTATTTGTAAGTTAGTGAAATTCAGGGAATGAGCCAGACTCCAGGCATGGCTGAATGCAGGGATTTGATGGATTTTCATCAGGAATTTTTCTCCCTCTGCCTTCCAGCACTTTTTTCTTTTTGGGTTTCATCATCGGAGAGACTTTCCCTGCAGGACAGTGAGGATATCCTGCAGCAACTGTAACACCCTCAGCTAAACTGAAAAGCTGGGCAGGCCGGCACTTGGGTGGGTCAGCCTCAGCCGAGCTGCTTGGACTGTGACCAGGGAGGATGCATTTTCAGAGGAGAATCAGACTGTGTTCATACGAGAGCAGAAGGAGGGTGGGACAGAGAAACCAGTAAATATTTACTCCGCGGCTCTTCCAGGTGCTCTGTGTAATCTTTTGTAGTCAACTCTTGACCTGCAATTGTAAGATTATCTAACAGAAAAATGAAATAATAGTACTGAAATAACAATTGTTTTTTTCTTGTTAAATTTAAGGCCCAAGGAGGGGATAGCATTTTGCAGAGATTGAAAAGAATAGTATTTGATGCCAAATCTACTATTGTGGTAAGTTGTGACAGTGTGTTTAGTGTCACTAATAATTGAGACTATATCGGTATATAGGTTATGTCTAACTAAGGTAAAATCTGGAATTTCAAAGGATTCGGTAAAAGTACATATTCTTAACTTGCAAGATAAGAACTAGTACATATTTACGTTAAGAAAAGATACTAATCAGGTGGATATTAAGTTTCTCCAATTATTCATTTCTGTATGATTGGTGAGTTAACTGGAATTCAGAATCACTGAACCTGATAGCATGACTTAAAGTGTTTTTCAGAGTTTCTTTCCTCCTCCTGCCCTTTTCAGCCCTTGGATCTGAAGCCTTCTTGCTGAGAACTCTAAGAAATCTCTCTTACGATCCCAGCTTCCACTGTCAGTCAGCCTGACTGCAGGGCAGCCCTAAATTTGTTGGAGCCTTTAACTTAGTTCTAGTTGTCTATCTTGAGCTCCTCCACGGGTATTTTCGTTCATTACGGCCAAAAGCAAAACAGAGCTAACCTTCTTCTGTTGGTGGGAAGTCAAGTCACGCTAATAACTCATCAGTTACTCCGTGCATCCTTCAGTTTGTCAGTGACCTTCTTTCTGTGGATGGGGCCCTTATCCCATTATGTGTGGCTGCTGCCCTAGCCTCCACTTGGTCTTCACACTTCCTCTTGCCCTGCCTCCAGTCCTCTGCCTAATTAGTACCACTAAAATAATCAGTTCTGATCACTTTCCTTCCCTTTTCCTGTGATGCCCCTCACAATTCTCCGTCCGTCTCACATGTTCTCCTTCTCAGTCTTTGAGCTCACACTGTACCCTGGCCTGCCTTGTTCTTACGCTTACATTTCTGCCTCAAAACACCTTTATTCTGTGATGCCTTTTTCCATTATCTCAATCCAAAGTGACCCTGCTCTCCTCTGAACTTGTCTATTTAGTTCTCAAGAGTTATAGTCACAATCCATAGAATATATTATAGTTGCAAAACCTATTCAGTTAAATTGCTTTTACTTTTCTGGGAGCCGAGGAGACAGTATATAAACTGAGGGAAATTATCAAGTTAATGTTGCTTTACTACTAACCGGACAAGTAAAATATTATTAAAAATGTTATGTGAAGAGAGTATTATATGGTCAATAACCACCCTTCTCCATAGCAGATTCCTATAGCCAGGATATAACTGTACAGCTCTTGGCACATAATAGCCATCTCAAAACAGACCTTTGTGATTAATGTGAGAAAAATAAACATCTTTTGAAAAGGTAGTGGACAACTTGGTGCCTTTTTCTGCTGCCAATAGCTGGTTATACATACACACATACATGGGTATAAACTTTCTAAAGGGCCTTTCACGTGATAGTCACAACGGAAATATTGACATTGATTCACTGGAACTAAAAGCAAGTTGGATGGCAGCAAGAGGAAGAAATCTGTGGTGGTTTTAAATTCATTTGTGCTTTTTATATCAGAATACAAATGAGGGATGTAACTATCTTTCCACAGTCTATATTCAAGAGCTCTCCACTTATGGGCTGCTTTCTCTTTGGCCTGCCACTGGGTGTCATCAGCATCATGTGCTACGGCATCTACACGGCTGACACAGACGAAGGTTACATAGAAGAACGGTATGAAGTGTCCAAAAGTGAGACGGAAAGCCCAGAACCGGTAGAAGAGAGCAAAGAAAAACAGGAGCCCAGGAGTGGGGACTCTCTGGTGCCTGCAGTGCAAGAACCCAAAGATGTGTTAGAAAAGAAGAAAGACTGAGACTTTACCAAGATAAAATATTTCATAGGATTTCGAATTATTAAAGAGTCTATTCATTGAATTTAGACATTTAATCATGACCTTTACAGAAGAGAACACGGTGTTTGTATTTTGCTGACATCAACTGCATGGGTTATAAAATAGTCCTTCCGTAAATGGGGAGATGTTTGGAGCAAAGAGATGAAACGTTTGTCTAAAACAAACAAAATCAAAACACTCCATCGAAGTTTACCTTATAGATGTTGTTCTACCAGATGAGTTCTATTTGCATGTTTCTCTATCTGAATATTCTGTGACAAAATTAAGATTCTTGGGCAGAATACTTAAATTGGCCAGGCAGGTAGAAGATACGTGTGTGATAGAGAAAAATAACACCTCCACCTCCTACCATCCATTCTCCTCATGTTTTGGATAAGATTTATATGGACAAAATTAAGTGTTTAAAATTTAGGCACTTTAAGGAGAACTAATAACTTTTTCCAAGGATCAAATTAAGACTATGAGATAAAATAATTTGGTTTTATACAGCATAGTGATTTTATTTTGTTATTTTTAAAGGAGAGGAAATGTTACTTTTTACCTTTATACTCAGTTACATTATAAAACTTTCATACGGGCCTATATCGTGGGAAAAAAAAATAGTCTTATGTTTAATCTTTGCAGCAGAAACAGGATTTACTTGGATCAGTGATTTCAAATGATGCCCTGGACACTGAGAAGGTGTTTCAGCCAACACTGCAGGAAGGGAGGGGGGTCTCTGTCACCCCTACACTGCTTTAGCCAGAACAGCATACTTTTATTTCTCTGTTTTATATATTGGGATTTCGTCTAAAATTTTTTCTTTCGTAAAAAGCTCATGCTGCTTTTTAAAAAGTAATATATATCATGTTTTTATTTTATGGTATGGTAACTTTATAGTAATTTATAATCTAGTGTGTGTGTATGTATATCTATATATACATATACACATATGAAATTTATTGACATACATCTGTTATGTAATATTATGGGCGTGTCTGTGTTCATAATGAGTAATGAGTGGCATAATCAGCCTGTTAAAGAAACTTCATGTCCAGTGATTAAAGACATCTGCCAGTTACCTTCTCCGTCCTCCCCATTGTTATTCATTTCAGCTAATGACCTCTCATCTTCTCTCCATAACGGAATAACATAGGAATTCTATCCCAAGTTATGTACGAAAACTGGTATCTTTTAAATAACAGTGTGGTATGTTTATGGTAGATTAGTTTATGTTTGAGGCCTTCATTTTAGCTAAGTTTAGGATTTTTATTAAGTGACTATAATCTGGGTGGTTATTCATTGAGTTATGAAACATTTTTAAATGTTTCATCACTTTAAAACTATGTAATTCATGGTCCTGATAGTGAAGCTGTTTAGGGCTGTGGCCCCCAGGGCAGCCTGGGGCTATTTCTGATGCCAAGCTGATCACTACTAACCTGAGGCTCTTGTGCCTTTGTCCTAAGGAGTTACTAGGAATTGCTCTCTCGTACCTTTTAGTATATAGTCCTTACTTGTTCTTGATGTTTGGCGCCCCATTATTATCATTTTTATAAATGAAGCACGTATGCAGTCCCAGGAAATTTCACGAAATACTAGAATGAAATGTTATTCTTAAATGGAAACTGGAGAAAAATGCTGTTAATTTAACAAGGAAATTTCTCTCTAAAGAGTAATGAGACAGTCTTTTGGAAAATAGATATTAATGTTGGCAGCAGTCAAGCTTATTTTGCAGCTGTGAAAAGCTTAGCTAAATACAGATGCCTCACGTTAGTCTCGGCCTGGTAGGGAAGTTACAGCTTAGCCACTACTAGTGGCAGGAGGAAGCTGTAAAAATGTCATGGCTTCTTTCTTCATGTTTATCACTAACAGATGTCTGTTATCTGCATGGTTTTGTCTTTTGTCAAGCACACCTGTAAATTAAAGACCAAAACAGGGAAAAGAAAAAAAAAGGAGCAAAGCTTAATATGTATCAACGAAGTCCAGTGTTCTTTGTATTTTGAGATTTTCTTGTCTATAAATTAATGCCTTAGTTCTCTGTTATCTTTTTTCACAACACTGTACTGTTGCCCCATATTCTTGTTTGTGTTTTCAAAATGTGTCTATTTGGGAAACAAAAAGTGTAGATGGTTTGTAAGTGAATAATTTTTTTATTAAAATTTTGCTTTTTACTTGTCTCTACTTTAGGATATTGTCACAATATCCTCACAAAACAAGTTGAAAGTTTTTGCTCACTAGTATGGTTTTCCCCTCAATGTGATATCAGCGTTTACTAGAAATGCTGTTTTTGTTTTAGGAAAAATTACTTCAAAATAAAGGAAGGTTTCTTAATGAATCTTGTAGAAGAACATAGATATCATCCTAATTCAGTGATGAATCTCACTGTGATTACATATCAATAGGGGGAATACCCTTCAGTAAGCTGGAGTTTTGCCTTCTCTTTCAGTGGCAATAAAGTTCTGTTTCTGACTTCTAATATTCAAGATGCTAGATGCTTGCTGTTGCTGAATCTGGTGCTCAGACAGTTTTTAAAGATACTTCAAAGAGAGAAAGTGCATGTTTTTATGGAGCAGCGCACCTCATTATAGCTTGCCGTCCTTTTTGTTTCATTGTATACGTTAATATTTCTCTATATCTGAAACTTAGGTGGATTAGACCTGGAGTTTTCACTTGCTTCTTTATACATAGTGCTCCCTGGTATCTGAGTTAGAAATAACGTGAAGAGCCAAATGTCTAGCGGCTGAAGGACGGGTCTATATGAATAGTAAAACAATTAGCTATATTTTCATTCAGTGGATATTTGTTCTTGTTGATATTTCTTGTGTTTTGTTTCAGGGGCTTTTGGGTTTTGATTTTGCAAAAAGTAATTTAAATATTTTCATCTTTGCTTCACATGATATGGAAGTAGGACAGGGAAAAATCACTCAGCTATTCTTTTTATATAGAGAGTGTTCAAATAAACAAGTGTAGGATGTTAAGACTATCAATTAATTGGTGGGATTAGGTTTGCCATTTTATTTTTATAAATATATATTTTTTCTGAATGTGTCTGAGTCCAAGAGTGGGCAAAAAATAATTTTCTACTTTGGACTAATCTATAAAGGGTTTTGAAAGTTTGTGTTACTAACTCGTTGAATTCATGATATCCTGCCTTAAGGCACCAATTGTAAATCTTCATTTTTCTAAAATAAATTAATTGAAAACATGTAACCGTTCGTTATTTTTACCATTTATCTTTTGGTTGTCTGGGATGTAAATAATTCTCTATGCAAAGCAAAAAGGACAGTTGAGACTTCATCTTCCACGGTGGTTTTTTTTTTTTTCCTTTTATTAATTGTAAGTTATTTGTAATTATAGAAACATAGTTTTAAAATTTAAACAGACTTGATAGAGATAAGATTGTAATCTAATTCTTTCATATTGAAGGTGAAGAACCTGAGATTCATAGGTTTGATATATTTTGTATTTGTAAAACCTGACCATTTTAAATATTAATTACAGAGTTTAGAGCTAGAATAATTGGATTTGAGTCCTTGATCCAACTGCCAGAGTGTCATCTTGGACACAACACAACCACCCCTCACTTTCACTGTCACTAAAATGGGAATCTAAAGCCTCAAGGTTTTCTTTTTTAAAATAGCAGACAAATGGGGAAAGTATATTATGAAAAAACAAAACTTTATGCAGATTAATGTTTTGTAATTTGTTTTTCCCATTTTATGCCATGAGCATATCTTTTAGTGAGAATCACTCTGGCAGAGGAATAACAGCCACAAAATTGGTTCCACACAGCCTGTGGATGTGTGCAGACTGACTGATTAGGACGGGCCTCTTCTGATAAGAGCTCTCAACTTTTTTCTAAGTCCATTCCTATAAACAGAAAAGATGTTTTAAACAGGTAGTAAAAAAAGGGGCTATTATTTTGTTGCAGTTTATTCTTTCAGCAAATGTTTATTACATGTCTTCTACGTACTCCTGAGGATGCAGCCGTAAAAGGCAGTCACAGCCTCAGTCCTCATGGAGTTTTTAGCTGCAGTAACTGGTACTCGGGCTTACTTCACGCGCTCATTTGTAAGTTTTCTACTTTTCTGTTTTTCTTAGTTTCCCTTCTCATATAATTTGTTGTTCAGCATCTAATTGTTGCTATTAGATCTTTGGGATCTTTGGGACTCCGAGGGTAGGAGACCAGGACAATACAGCTGGCATCAGTATGAAGGGTTGGGATTTACTCAGCATGTCTGTGACTGTCCGTGGGTGGATGACACGGAGGGGGAGCAGTTCAACGTGAGGGAGCTCTGGGCGAAAGCAATCTCCAGGGACACAGCCGGCTTCCTGGGGGGGTCAGAATCCCCACATGGAAAATATGTAAACATAAGCCGGCATAAGGCCATAAATGCAAGCACTAAAGCCACCCTCTACACCAACGTTCACAACCGTCCCTTCCCTTTCCAGCAAATGTCCCAAAAGGGTGTCGGCCAGCTTTTATATGGTAAATTTTAGTTGGGTGGATGAAGCAGTCGAGTGAAACTGATGAATATGTAATAGGAACTGAGGATATTTTTCCTCTCATTCAGAGTTTTCACATCGATCCGGCATCCCTGTCTTCATCACTAGGGTCACTTAAAGATTTATGGAACAGTGGTTTTCTTCCTTCGAAGTTGTTTGATACTCTGCAGCTTCTGAACATATGTTTGATGTTAGTAGAAATTCTATATCAAACCATAAGAATCCAGTCACAACTACAGTAAATGATCAGATTTTAATGACTCATACAATGACATTTAGTATTTTGATGTTGTACACTCAAAACTAATCTGTGTAACTAATAAATCTGTGTTAAATTCCTTTGTCTCCTTTTTATTCTTAAACTGACTGTTAAACTATAAGATTCTGAATTGGCATTATTGAGACTTCTGGACTGTATGACTTTTCCAAACAATACTTTATTGTTCTAAACCAAATAATTGATAGAAGGACTTAAAGATTTTTGTAAAGTAAAAGATTACTCCCTTTTTGTACAACAGGTGATTTTGAAAGGAGTAAAAGAATTTACAAAATTCACCCTATTTTTGGACATAGGTTAATTTCACATTTTTAATAAAAACTAGGTAGTTTAGTTTTCAGGATTATCATATAAACCTCTTTTGCCCAAATTATTACCCTTACTACAGTCTATTCCTCTCAGTTGACAGTATGATCTCAAATTGTGAATTGCTGGCCTTCAAAATAATGAGTTTTTCTCTATGGTCCTTGTAAATACATAGAGTGATTTAAATATTAACTGTGAAGCATAACGGTAATTTCCACAGGTTCCTAAGGACCTCTAGGAAGATACACCGGGAACATTTTTTTCTAGAAAGATCCAGTTTATTAAATTATGAGGTACTCCTCAGATATTATGGAGGAAAGTCGTTGATGATTAATCTATTTTTTTAATGTTTTTTTTACATCTTTATTGGAGTATAATTGCTTTACAATGGTGTGTTAGTTTCTGATTAATCTTTTTAAATGTATAGCATGAAGTATAGTTTAAAGAGCCTTTGGAGATAAACTGCGGTTGATATCTGAGTAGAATCGCTCAATAATTATTTAAATCTGAACAAGTCACTTAACCTCCCTTGCTCATTATCTCTGATGGGGGGGGCAGTGGCTTGTCCCCCCCATTCCCTTCTCAGGAGTGAAGTTGGGAACCTTAAACTCGGTCGTGTTATCATGTATGTGCATAAAGAGGCTGAAGTTTTATGGGACTCGGTAGAAAAATGTCAAGACGTTAGGGTGTGTTGGCCACTGCCTGTGATCTTCGGGAAGGTCCTTATAGGAAAGAGACAGCATGGGAAAACAGGAAGGGAGCATACAGCTCTGCAGAGAGCCTTCTCCCTGAAGCCAACAGTATGTGACTGAGGTAAACATTTTCCTTTTTTACTTGCAAAAGCCAAGTTCCTTGCTTCAGGATTAATTTAAGAATCACTCACATATGGCCACAGGGAACGATAGTTTAAGAGTCTCCTGACCACGTTGCTCACTCTACTGTCAAATGATGATCTCCTAGCTCTCTATCTGGAAAAACACGGTATTTCCAGGAAGTAGTAAGTGCTGTACGTTGTTTTCTTATCTGAATTTCTGTGGGGAAAAGGATTTCAGTAAATGATGCTAAATCAGTTGGCTATCCCATGGGGAAAAAGAGTGACCACTGATTGATCCCACCTAACACCATACACAGAAATTAATTCAAAATGGATCATAGACCTAAATATGAAAAATTTTCTTAAAGAAAATCTTCCTGACCTTTGGTGTAGAACAATTGCTTAAAGAGGACACAAGACGACTAACATGAAAAAAAGTATCAATTGAATCTCATTAGAATTAAGAATTTCTTTTTATCAAAAGACACCATTAGACAGTGAAAAGAAAGATGTTCACAATTTTTACATCTACCAAAGGACTTCTATCCAGAATATACAAAGAACATTTGTAAATCAATAAGGAAAAGACAACCCAATGTAAACAATGCACAAAGGATGGGAATAGGAACTTTACAAAAGAGAATTTCCAAGTGGTCAATGAGACTACTAGCAGGTACTCAACATCACTCCTCATTCAGTCTCTTGATTTTAAAAATCTCACAAATCTGTTATCTCCAGCTTGTATATCTGACTTGACATCTCTACTTGGGTGTTTTAATAGGCAGTTCAAACACCATGTCCTAAACACTTTGATTTTCCACCAAATGCCTGCTTTTACTCAGTCTTTCTCATCTCAGTAAATGGTAACTTCGTTTTTCTAATTATTCAGCTCAGAAACCCCGGATCTATCCATAGCTTCTTTCCTTCAACACCTGATATCTAATCTGTGAGAAATTGTTAGCTGTATCTCTTTTTTAAAATTTATTTATTTTATTTATTTTTGGCTGCGTTGGGTGTTCGTTGCTGCGCGCGGGCTTTCTCTAGCTGCGGCGAGCAGGGGCTACTCTTTGTTGCGGTGCGCGGGCTTCTCATTGCAGTGGCTTCTCTTGTTGCGAAGCACGGGCTCTAGGCACGTGGACTCAGTAGTTGTGGCTCACGGGCTCTAGAGCGCAGGCTCAGTAGTTGTGGCGCACGAGCTTAGTTGCCCCGTGGCACGTGGGATTTTCCTGGACGAGGGCTCGAACCCGTATCCCCTGCATTGGCAGGCGGATTTTTAACCACTGTGCCACCAGGGAAGCCTTAGCTGTATCTTTAAAGAAGTCAGGCTTCACACCATTTTCCAGGTTCCCATCTCTATTCAGGCTGCTGTATCCGTTACCAGGCTTTGCTGTTCCACCCTTGCCTGACTGCAGTCCACCATCAAAAGAGCAGCTAAAGGGATCCTCTTAAAATACAAGGAGGATCGTGGCATTTGTCTGCTCAGAACATTCCAGTGGCTTCTTATCTTACTCAGCATAATACCCATGTTTTTGGTTATGTTATTGGTTGAAATATGTCCCCCAAACTTCATACATTGAAGTTCTAACCCCTAGTGCCTCAGCATGTGACCTTATTTGGAAATAGGTTTGTTACAGATATAATTAGTTAGCATAAAGTCATACTGAAGTAGGGTGAATCCTAATTCAGTATGACTGGTGTCCTCACAAAAAGGGAAATTTGGGGACAGACACACATGCAGGGAGAATGCCATACAAAGATTAAGGCACAGATTGGAGTGATGCTTTTGCAAGCCAAGGAACACCAAAGATTGCCAACAAACCACCAGAAGCTGGGAAAGAGACATGGAATGGATGCTCTCTCGCAGCCTCAAGAACTAACCCTGACAACGTCTTGACCTTTGACTTCTGGCCTCCAGAAGAACAGTGAGGCAGTAAAATTCTGTTATTTAAGCCACCAGTTTGTGGTACTCTGTTACGGCAGCCCTAGCCAACTGATACAGCCTATAATGCTTTTTCTCAGTCCCCACTCGTTACCACTTTTCTCTCCTCCCTATCTCCCCCCTCCTCTTGTTCATTCCATTACAGCCTTCTGCCCCTCGCTGTTCCCCAAACCCACCAAGCATGCTTCTTTGTCCTTGCTGTTCCCTTGGCCTGGAATAATGTTCTCCTGGATGTCCTCACAGCTCACGCTCTCCTTATTTTAGGTCACCTGCCCATTAACACCTTTATTAACCAGTCTGTATGGATTACACCTCCTGGCCTCCCACTTTCCCTAACCCCTTTATTCTGCAGCTTTGTTTTGTATAAGCTCTTCTTTATAATATTATCCATTGTTTGTTGCCTGTTTCCCCTCTCAAATACACAATAAATGTAAGCTCTGAATGGTCAGACTTTATTTTTTTTCAAGGCTATACTCCCAGTTGCTAAAACATGCTTGGCATGAACTATGCATTCAGTAAAGACTTGTAGAATGAATGAATGAGTAACTGAATATAGTGTATTTATATAATGATGTATTTATCACTAGGGTGTTAGAGTTGAAGGTTTCTGATTTTTTAAAAAATCAAAAGCACACATTTTTAGTTGAAGATATTAAATGCATGTTCCAAAAGTATCTAAATGCTTAATGACTTCAGCAGTAAAAAAAGATAATTAACATAAAAGAATCATAAGCTTTGGAAATATTTTTGTATTTATAAAACATGTAAAATATGTATTAATATGGAAGATTGTTATATTATTTAGCTTAGGATCTAAAATCTTAAAATCTATATGGTCACTGAAAATAAGAATAGATTAGAGGCAAGAACATGGAAACTTTTAGGTAATCAGACATTCTCTGCCCCTCAAATACAATGGAAAAATAAATATCTCTTTTGCAAATGTCCATCTAAAATTGTTAAGACTTTGTAATAATTACTATATTTTAAGTCAAGGATTCTTAACGAGTAGGGCTTATCAGGGATTCTTAACCAACAGGGCTTATCAGAATTACAAGAGCATCGATTGCCTCAGATGAAATATACATAAATCCTAGAAAATCTATTTGGTTGGTCTTGGATGAACTTCTGCTTGAAGCCAGAACAAAGAGAAAAAAACCTTCCCCGGTTGATTTCCACGTGTACTCCACGTGGTGAACCAATGGCTTAACTGATTAGTAGGAGGGGTCAGAGTGTCAGTGCCTTTGAGAGAAGTTGTATTTTTTGTGATTTCCTTGTGAGCCTTCAGAAGTCAAAGACGGTGCAAGAGCATGACATGCTTCAATAGCCCCATTGTGACCCCTCGGCCTTGGCCGACTGCGAGTCAACTCACTGGCATAGCAGTAGCAGCTTCAGGAAAGTGATATTTATTCTTGAACACAAGAAAGTAGGTTATGTGCAGCTGGGATGATTTACTTCTCATTTCCCCTCAAGATGAGCGATGGCTCAGGGGACTGAAATCAACCCCTTCTGTAAGGGGGCGTGTGAGACAGGGGAGGTCTAAGGAGATATGACCCTCAAGGTTTCAAATTTTCACTTCATCCTCATGAGTCATTTGTGTGGAAAATGAAATTTAAAATGCAAAAGTATATGCACAGTTGTGCTTCTTGCTTCTACACAATTTAATGTAAAACAAGATTTTATGGGACCAGTAGCTGTTCCCAAATATAAATTGTGTGCCAAGATGTCCACTTAGTAATGTTAAGACCAAAGCCAGAAACAGCCAAAGCACAGCTCTGCGGGAGGGCATTTCTGCTGGACCACCCTACAGTGCAGTGCAGTTCTAGATAATGGGACTCCTGTGCTCAAGCATAGTTTCTTCACTAGGAAATTGGATTATTTGACTTCAGACTGTAGAATAATAAGAAAACACGAGGAACTAAAATTTCCAGTGCCCATGCAGTGATGCCCGTTAGAAAGAGAAGAGATGGTACCATGGCTTTGCCCCAATAACTCTGCTTTTCATCAGTTTTGGGTGTTCTAGTTTTTTTTAAAAAATACATTATAAAGACTTCTTATTGTATATATTAGAAAGAAAAATAAGTAAGGCAAATGTGGCTCAATGTTTACAATTGATAATTCTAAGTAAAGGACATGTGGGTATTATGTACCCTCCACCTAGAATCACCAGTTGTACTATTCTGGCAACTTTTATGTAGGTTTAAAATTTTTCAAAATGAACGTTGGGGAAAAAAGTAGAGTAGGCCTTATAGTAAATTCTTGTTTCCTGTGAGAATCTTGGCAATACATCGAGATTTTTTTTTTTTTGAACACTCATAAATTACTTTCCAATACTTGCTTTCAGCTCAGATCCCAAGTTTGAGTAAAATTTGCTCTGAAAGTCCTCAAAACGCAGAAACATAAAAATATTTTCTTTAAAGCCCCACAGGGGGTCAGCAAACCTTTTTTTTCTGTAGACGGCCAGATAATAATTTAGGCTTTGAGGACCACATATGGACTCTGTCACATATTCTTTACTTTTTTTAAACTCTTAAAAAATGTAAAAATATTTTTTAGCTCAAGGCCTCTTCAAAAACAGGCTACATGCTGGATTTGGCCAGCACACCATAGCTTGCCTGGTACAGAGTATTTACCAGATCAATAGCTACCTACCAGATACAAGGGGATGTGTTCTGTGCTCCAGCAAAGAAATCACATCCGGAACAGCAGCTGCAGTTGGAGTCACCACCTGATTAAATTTTCAATAATCTACTTTCATTCTTCAATACCCATCTGTTTTCTATACAGGCACAACAGGCGACTTGAATGGAACCACCATTTTTTTAAGTCCTTGATGACAGCAGTAAATTCTGCAGTCCCTCCAGGAATGTGGTATTGCCTTTGGTTTACTATTTTCAAACGCAGAGCCTTGAAAGGGGGAGGGGGAGAGGGAATGAGTGGGAGTTTGGGATTAGCAGATGCAAACTATTATATATAGAATGGATAAACAACAAAGTCCTATTGTATAGCCCAGAGAGCTATATTCACTATCCTGTGATAAACCATAATGGAAAAGAATATGAAAAAGAATATATATGTATAACTGTTCATTTTGTTGTACAGCAGAAATTAACACACATTGTAGATCAACTAAACTTCAGTAAAATGTAAAAAAAAAAAGTAAAAACAAAACCAGAAGACAAAGGCAGAGCCAGTTTGAATGGCTTCCATTTAACTCTCCCTGTCACAGTCTTCGCTCCATGGTCAGATAACATGTGGAGATCCTGTGAGCTGCTATACATTATTTTTTTCTTTTTTTTTTTTCTTTCTTTCTTTTTTTTTTTTTTTTTGTGGTAAGCGGGCCTCTCACTGCTGTGGCCTCTCCCGTTGCGAAGCACAGGCTCCGGACGCGCAGGCTCAGCGGCCATGGCTCACGGGCCCAGCCGCTCCGCCGCATGTGGGATCTTCCCGGACCGGGGCACGAACCCGTGTCCCCTGCATCGGCAGGCGGACTCTCAACCACTGCGCCACCAGGGAAGCCCTCATAAAAAGTTTTAATGAAGTATAATCTATAAAAATACTGAATCACTATGCTGTACACCTGAAACTAGTATAATATTGTAAATCAACTATCCTTCAATTAAAAAAATTCTCTTGTGGCCCATCCTAATGAGACGCATACAGGAAAGGGAATTCTGGAAAATGCTTTTCAGCCTAGCCAAGCAGATGCATAAAAAACCCATCTCATGTGGTTATATAAATCTTGTTCTTTGTGACAGTTTTATTGATACAAAAACTGCACATATTTAATGTTACAATTTGATAAACCTGGACATGTGCATGTACCCATGAAACCATCACCACAATCAAGATAATAGACACAGCTGTCATCTCTGAAAGTTTCCACATGCCCTTTTGTTTTATTTTGATTTTTATACTAAGAACATTTAAGATGAGATCTATCTACTCTCTTAACAAACTTTTTAAGTACCCAATACAGTATCGTTAATTATAGGCATGATGTTACACAGTAGGTCTCTAGAAGTCGTTCATCTTGCTTAACTGAAACTTTATACCCATTGAACAACTCCCTATACTTCTTTCAGTTCTATTGTACATTAAGACTTTCAAACCATTGTATCATTCATATTTCATTTGATATTAGCAAAGTGAAAGGTGCAGAATTATTTTCACATTTTTAAAACGAGAGTAGGAAAGCTCTAGAAGGTTTAATGATGTGGGTAGTGAAATTAAACAAGAAAATCTTTGACTTGTCAACTTGTAAAGTTCACCTTATATAAAAACTCCAATCTTCCAACGTATAGAGAGCACTCAGAACACCTATAACTCTGAACATTTCATTATTATCTTCCATATTATTACATCATCAGATGTGAAGAAGACAGCCTTAAATGGAACTATTATTACAGAGATTATTTTTTAGTTGTCTAATAATGTATGTTTCAGATGCTACAAAATCATCCATTATTATTAACTTTATGATTAGATTTACCTTTATGCTTACTAATCTCTTTGCTCACAAGCATCCCATGTCTTGTGCCTTTATTGTACATTAATTTTGTACTACTATATTACATTTTTAAAGTAGCACCTTTAGTGGCATTCTGGGAGTAGTAAATACATAGTATTACTAGACAGTAAATATATATAGTTTTAGCTACTGCTAAATTACATATGTCTACTACTATATGACATATAGAATATAGGTTTGAACAAACGTATAATGACGTGTATCCCACCTCATAGTATCCCACAGAGTATTTTTTTTTTAACATCTTTATTGGGGTATAATTGCTTTACAATTGTGTGTTAGTTTCTGCTTTATAACAAAGTGAATCAGTTATACATATACATATGTTCCCGTATCTCTTCCCTCTTGCGCCCACAGAGTATTTTAACTGCTCTAAAAATCCTCTGTGCTCCATCTAGTCATTTCCTCTCCGCCCCCACCAACCCCTAACCCAACCTCTGGTCTTTTACTGTCTCCCTAGTTTTGATGTTTCCAGAATGTCATATAGTTGGAATCATATAGGGTGTAGCCTTCTCAGATTGGCTTCTTTCACTCAGTAATGTGCACTTAAGGTTCCTCCAGGTCTTTTCATGGCTGGATGGCTCATTTCTTTTTGGCCCTTGAATAATAAGTAGCTCATTGTCTGGATATACCACAGTTGATTTATCCATTCACCTACCGAAGAACATCTTAGTTGCCTCCAAGTTTCAGGAATTGTGAATGAAGCTGCTGTAAACATCCACGTGCAGGGTTTTTGTATGGACATGAGCTTTTAGCTCCTTTGGGTAAACACCAAGGAGCATGATTGCTGGTTCATATGGTAGGAGTATGTTTAGTTTTATAAGAAACTATTAAACTGTCCTCCAAAGTGGCTGCACCATTTACATTTCCACAGGCAATGAATGAGAGTTCTTGTTGCTCTACATCCTCGTCAGTATTAGACGTTGTCAGTGTTGTAGATTTTGGCCATTCTCATAGATGCATCATGCTATCTCATTGTTTTCTGTGTTTTTTTTTTTTTTTTTTTTTTTTTTTTGCGGTACGCGGGCCTCTCACTGTTGCGGCCTCTCCCGTTGCGGAGCACAGGCTCCAGACGCGCAGGCTCAGCGGCCATGGCTCACGGGTCCAGCCTCTCCGTGGCACGCGGGATCCTCCGGGACCGGGGCACGAACTCACGCCCCCCGCATCGGCAGGCGGACCCCCAACCACTGTGCCACCAGGGAAGCCCTATCTCATTGTTTTAATTTGCATTGCTCTGATAACATATGATGGGGAGCATCTTTTTATATGTTTCTTTGCTGATGATCATGTTTTGATTTTTGTACAGTGAGTACAGCTTCAATCCTCTAGGTACCCTTTTTGGGATTAAACCCCCAGTCTGTGTGTGCATGTGTTATAAATGTATTTTTCATGATAATCTCTATGGGGTTAATACCTTCTTTGTGTGTTTTGGAGTACAATAGTCCTATTCAGTATAGCAATTCAATTCTTATATGTATTACACATCTAGCAAATGAAGAAGTCTATAATTTTCTAACGTAATTATTAAATTGCTTCTCTGTTAAAAATTGGGAAAGATCCAGTTATTACAGGGATTGAAACAGTACATTTTAGAAAGGCTCTAGCACTTAAAGCTCCAACACAAGAATTATAACTATGGATTCCTACTGGAAAGTCATATTTCATGGGACTGAATCCTTATTCAATTACTCCCTAGTTTTGTTACCTTGAGAGAGTTACTTATCTGTAAATGGAAGCAATTAATATTATGGACTTGAGTAATAAATAATAATATAATGTATCATTCAGCATTTACTTTGCACAAATTAAAACACTTAATACATCTTAGCTGCTAGTATCATTATCATCAAATTTACCACAACTACCATCCCCTCTACCTAGTCAGTTGCAACTTAAACAAATAATATATTCTTTCTGTTCTCCTAGAGAATTAAGGGGAAGATATAAAAATGGTAATTTAACTTTCTATATTTTTGCATTGCCTGTCTTCAATAGTTAATGTGAAAATTAATGTGATTAAAGAGTTTTTAGTATAATTCACTCTTTTTTCTTTTTGTTAGGCTTAGCTTCCTTCCTATCCTTTAGCCGGCTTATCTCATTTTATTTGACTTGTTTTATAATAAGTTGTGCCTGAAAATAGAATCAACACACTGGAATCAAAACTACTTTTATTGCATGTCAACTTCTAGTATTTATTTTCATTACACATTGTCAAGGAGGAGCTAGTAATTAAAAATTTAATACTCTACTTTTCCTAAATGACATGAAATTGCAATATGGTAAGTAATATTGTGTATACTTTTCAGTTCGATGGATTTCATTTCTAAAACCAGTATTTTGATAGTTTCATCTTAGGGAATTTTCTTTGATCACATGTACTACACCCCTAGGAAGTAGATGACAGCTGCTATGTATATATGTGTGTGAAGAAACTGAATTTAATTAAAGTTCATTTCTCTGATGCTTAGTACAGTTATTATATTTGAAAGGGCTAAAAAATGCCCTGTAAATTGAAAGACATATGAGAAAAGGACACTCAGAGGCAAGGATCAAGTTACTCTAAAATCAATTAATGCCTATATCTTTTTTTTTTTTTTTTTTTGCGGTACATGGGCCTCCTCTCACTGTTGTGGTCTCTCCTGTTGCGGAGCACAGGCTCCAGATGCGCAGGCTCAGTGGCCATGGCTCACGGGCCCAGCCGCTCCGTGGCATGTGGGATCTTCCCGGACCGGGGCACGAAGCCGTGTCCCCTGCATCGGCGGGCGGACTCGCAACCACTGCGCTACCAGGGAAGCCATAATGCCTATATCTTAATCGACTCTCACTTGTTCAAACATGGGAGACATAAAAGGAAGTAAATGTCTAACTAACTTCTCACTCATAACAACTGTGTTAGGATCCCATGAATGCTGATGTTGCAGGCTCATTGGTAGGACTATCAGATTTGGGAAAAAACCAAAATAGAATGCTCACTTAAATTTGAATTTCAGATAATCCACAAATGTTTTAGTATAAGTATATCCCATGCAATATTTGAATACATTAAGTAAAGAACATAAAAAAAAAAAAGCTATATACCCACTGGGCTAAAAGACATAAATAAAACAGACATCACCAGGCTAAAGTGAGACATAGTTATACTAGGAACATAATTATACTAAAATATTATGTGTTGCTTACCTGAAATTGAAATGTAACTGGGCATTCTGTGTTTTTTCCTGACAAACCTCGTCAGGTGAGCCATTCTGTGTGCTCTTGATCTCTCTCTCCTTGGACAGCATCCATTTAGAAACACTAAGTTGCAGCCCAGCTGTCCCTAAATCCTCCACTGAGATTCAAGGATTTAAGGTGACACCTACTTTATCTCTTCTAGACCATAGAGATTTTTTTAATGTTCTTTACTCAATGTATTCATTTTACTATTATGTATTATTACATTCATCTGAATAAATGTGCGCTCATCCACTTGTAACTTATAAATCATAATAACAAACATACACAATATACTCTCTACCTGCAAAAGAGCCAGGACACTCCCAGTAACACTGAAGCCCCCTGTCCTCCCAGACGATGCCTTCACCTGCTTTTCCACAAAGCAGCACTGTCCTGAATTATGTGTGTTTCATTCCTTCACACTTTTAAAAAAATGATTTATCACATACGTATATATCCCTAGACAATATGTTATTTAGTTCTGCACGTCTCTAAACTTTATGTAATATGATACTCAGTGAATTCTTCTGCAACTTTTTTTTTCACTCAAAATTGTTTTTGAGATTAAGTATCCTAGTTTTTGATTCTCTCAGAAGCAGACCGTGAAACAGGGTTTGAGTGAAAGCAGCTTTTGTGGAAATTTCTGGGAACGCAAGTGGATAAAGGTGGGACTGACACGGAGGGCAGAGGAGGCAATAAGGCTGCATGTTAAAGCATCAAGCACAGTGGGTGACTGAGGCTTCAATATGTAAGAGAACAGACACTTCCTGCAGCAGGCAGACAGTGGCCAAAGCAAAGCACATCATTCCCCTCTCTGAATGACTGAGAGAATCTTAAGAGTACAAATAACTGAAGTTTATTTCCCCTCAGAGATCCAAATGTACCATAAAAGGATAACACCTGGAAATTACAACTCCAGGCATCACTACTTACTGGAAAGAAAAATGGATTAATCTGTTTGAATGTGTCTGTTTTCTCATATGCAATACGGGAGTATTAACCACATCTTTATCACGGGGTAATTATGAAAATTAAACATGGTCATCAGTGTATAACACGCTACTCGTGTGTCAAAGAGTTCATCTCTATCTATGTTGTCCTCTTGCTGGAACAGAACTGGGCTCCCTTCCCAGCTACACCCCATGGCTGTGACACTGTGACTGAGGTCTAGCCAATGGGACGTGAGTGAAAAATGACTTGTAACATTTCTAAGCCTGGTTCATAAGAAGAACATGGCTTGCCCCATGCTCTGTGCCCATTCCAGCAGGCTGGCAAAGAGATAATCCCTCGGGAAAACTTGTAAATTAAAGATAGCGGAAGCTTTCTTATCCTGGGTCCAGAAATGACTGCATGAAAGTGAGCCGCATTACTGCTGTTACCTGACAAGTACCTTTGGGCAGGCAAGAAACAAACTGTTATTTGTTTCTTTAGCTTTACATATTTAGGGACTAATTACAATTATAGTAGCTTGCATTAACCTAAATAAAACACTATTTATTATTCTGAAATTCATGACTGGAGGCAAGTTTCTTATGCCAAACCCTAGAGACAGTATTTTATTTATGACTTGTTGAGTTACAATATAATAAATTACAAAAAAAAAAAGTTCATTGCATATCTATTTTGTGTATACTGAAAATACACAAAGGTGTAAGTTGATTATCTTCAAAATAAAGGATTTTGAAATTTAGTATGTGAAAGCAAACATAGAAAAAGAGTACAGAGA
The DNA here is from genome assembly GCF_963455315.2 of Globicephala melas. Classification (NCBI taxonomy): domain Eukaryota; kingdom Metazoa; phylum Chordata; class Mammalia; order Artiodactyla; family Delphinidae; genus Globicephala; species Globicephala melas. The sequence goes on along the minus strand of NC_083326.1, from coordinate 21,471,767 downwards.
TATGGGAACATATGTATATGTATAACTGATCCACTTTTTTATAAAGCAGAAACTAACACACCACTGTAAAGCAATTATACTCCAATAAAGATGTTTAAAAAAAAAAGAGTACAGAAAATAAATGGCACATGATAAAGAATAATTAAGCAATGTCTCAATTGTTTATTATAATTTGCTTCTCAGAGTCCATAATGTTCACTATTACGCCATGAACTGTCCAAAGGATTCTGGCTGTTTGGAGATGCCAGGGAGTGAACCCAGGACAAATACTGTGTTATCTTATTTATATGTGGAATCTAAAAATGTGGAACTGACAAAAGCAGAGAGTAAATGGTGGTTTCCAGGTGCTGGGGAGTGGAGGAAATGGGGAGATGGTGGTCGAAGGGTATAAAGTTTCAGTTATGAAGGACAAATAAGTTCTGGGGAGCTAATGTACTGCATGGTGACTATAATTAATAATACAAATTATATACTTGAAATTTGCCAAAAGAGTAGATCTTAAGTGTTCTCACCACACACAAAAGGAAACTATACAAAGTGATGGATGTGTCAACTAGTTGATTGTGATTTCACAACGCACACATATATCAAAATATCACCTTGTTTACCTTACATAAATACAATGTTTATTTGTCAATTATACCTCAGTAAAGCTGGGGAAAGTTTTTGCTTCTCAGTTGCAGAACAGACAGTGATGGTACTGCAGGATTTATTCTTAGGAAAAGACGTTGATTCATTCCTACGTCATGGTAATCCAATTTTCCTTGCCAGTGATGGATTTTAAAATGGGCTTGGAGCATATTTTCTGTCAACCCTCTCCTCAGAACACTTACCCTCAGAACAAAAGACACACAGGAAGATATTCATTCTATTTTTGCTAACTGTTGTGGAGTCAGCATGAGACTACTGGAACTCTGGCATCCATCTTGTGACTGTGAGACATTACGCTGAGAGCCATGCAGGCAGTGTGAAAGGATGAAGAGAACCTTGGGCTTAAGCTATTCCTTCACCGAGCCCTGGAACTGCTCTCCTCAGGACTTCTTGCTTTGTGAGATAATGCATTTTTCTCGTTGTTTAAACTGGTTTGGGATGTGATTTTTCTGTTACTGTCAGCTGTATGCATCTTAAATCTTCCCCTATCTTCAAAAGGTTTATGAAGAATATGTAGGAGCAAATAAAACCCAAACACTTGTTTTTGAAATTTTCCAAATCTGGTCTCATTTAACCTCTATTATCTAGCATTTAAATAAAGAGGAGAAAAAAAAGCCTTGAAACATGTCATGTTTAAGAAAACAACATTTTTATACTCTTATTCCTAATTTAGTGTGATAAGGATGAGTAGTACAGGAATTGCTTCCCAGGATGAAGGTATAAGTGATCACTGTCATATTGATCAACGGAGATAGCAACTACGTATTCACGGATATGTTTCTGCTTTATGATCCTCCAAGATGAACTAGCAAGCTTAGGATTACTGACAACTGAGTCAAAGCTGAGCAATACTCTTAATATGCATATGAATAAAACAAGCCACTTTTCAGGAAAAAAAAAAAAACCCAATGCCAAATAGACTTACTAAATGTCTAACATTTTTTTCCAGCAGATCTTTTCAAAGTTAGCTTTTAAACAAATCAGCTCTTGCCCTGACCTCAATGGAAGTCAGAAACTAAAACCCTATTGCCTGTGTGTGTGAAGGATGTGTGTTTTTCATTGCTGCTGGTGTAGTTTCTATTGGTTGGTAATAGTTATTTTGGATACGTATAGATATGTAATGTAAATTATATAGTAACTATTTCCAAACAGTTCTGCAGCCTATTTTATCAGGTTAAAAAGTCTTTTTATTTTAATACATCACAAGAGTGTTATTTTTGAGAACAAAACTTAACCTGGAAGTATATGGAAGTGGATTAAATTTACCGTTTTTGAGAAAATAGGTGAGCACTACCTAAATACAGGTTTGCCGTACGCTGGTTAATGCCAAGAAAAGGGGCCAGGATTTTTATTGCTCTGTTCTTTTGAGTTAAATAGAGACAAGATACAGCCAGGAATCAAAACCAGAGCAATAGGAAAGAGTTACATGAATTGAAATCAGGTTAGGATAGGTATGGAAATAAGGCATTTGAAAACCAATTTTTAATAATCCTTCAAATAGGAACAAGGTCAGGTATAAAGAAGGTTGGACACAGGAGGGTTAAGGAAGTAAATGCTTCATGTTCACAGTTTGAAACTGGATGGGCCATGTGGAACTTTCATGACCTCCTGCACCTGGTATTATCTCCTTCATCCAACTCAAGCTCAGATGTTAACTTTTTTTTTTTTTTTTGCGGTACATGGGCCTCTCACTGTCGCGGCCCCTCCCGCTGCGGAGCAGAGGCTCCGGACGCGCAGGCTCAGCGGCCATGGCTCACGGGCCCAGCCGCTCTGCGGCATGTGGGATCTTCCTGCACCGGGGCACGAACCCGTGTCCCCTGCATCGGCAGGTGGACTCTCAACCACTGCGCCACCAGGGAAGCCCTCAGATGTTAACTTTTAACATAACTAGCTTGGCAATCATCTTGAAGTCATCAATGATTTATACTTATTTGTTCCTCTCCAGATGCCTTAATAGAGTTTTTTTTTTTTTTTTTTAATAAACTACTTTTTTAGACCAGCTTTAGGTTCATAGCAAAATTGAGTGGTAAGTACAGAGATTTCCCATATACCCCCTGCCCACATACATGCATAGTCTCCACTATTATCCACTTTCCAAACCAGAGTGGTACATTTGTTACTAAGGATGAACCTACATTGACACATCATAATCACCCAAAGTCTATAGTTTACCTTAGGGTTAATTCTTCATCTGTACATTCTATGGGTTTGGGCAAATATATACTACATATAGATTATATATATTATAGTATACATTATATACTATAATGGCATATTTCCATCATGATGGTATAATGCAGAGTATTTTCACTGCCAAAATCCTCTGTGCTGTGCCTATTCATTTCTCTCTCCCCCATTACTCCTAGCAGCCACTGATCTTTTTACTGTCTCCACAGTTTTGCCTTTTCTAGAATGTCCTATAGTTGGGATCATATAGTATGCAGCATTTTCAAACTGGGTCCTTTCACTTGATAATATGCATTTAAGGTTGTTCCAGGTCTTTTCATGTCTTGATGGCTCATTTCTTTTTAGCCCTGAATAATATTCCATTGTCTGCATGTGCCACAGTTGATTTATCTGTTCACCTTCTGAAGGACATCTTGGTTGCCTCCAAGTTTTGGCAATTATGAATAAAGCTGCTGTAAACATCCATGTGCGTGTTTTTGTATGGACATAAGCTTTCAACTCCTTTAGGTAAACACCAAGGAACACAACTGCCGGATCATATGGTAGGAGTATGTTTTGTAAGAAACTGTCAAACTGTCTTCCAAAGTGGCTGCACCATTACATTCCCAACAGTAATGAATGAGAGTTCCTATTGCTCTACATCCTTACCAGCATTTGGTGCTGTCAGTGTTTTGGATTCCACATTCTAATACGTGTGTAGTTTTAATTGTTTTAATTTGCATTTCCCTGATGATATATCATGTTGAGTAACTTTTAAATGCTTATTTGCTATCTGTATATCTTCTTTGGTGAGGCGTCTATTCAGATCTTCTGCCCATTTTCAAAATGGGTTGTTTGTTTTCCTACTGTTGAGTTTTAAGTTTTTTGTATATTTTGGAATGCATTCCTTTATCAGATATGTCTTTTGCAAATATTTTCTCCCAATCTGTAGCTTGCCTTTTCATTCTACTGACAGTATCTTTAATGAAGCAGAAGTCTTTAATTTTAATTAAGTCTAACTTATCAATTTTTTTAAATTAATTATGCCTTGGTTTTGCATCCAAAAAGTCATTGTCATTCGCAAGGTCATCTAGATTTTCTCTTATGATATCTTTTAGGAATTTTATAGTTTTGCATTTATGTCTGTGATATATTTTGAGTTAATTGTTGTGAATGCTGTAACCTAATAAATTTTTAATACATATTTTTGTATTTTATTACATGGAATCATTACGATCACTGCATAGTTCACTTGGTATTAGGAAACTGTTTTTTAGAAAACATGCTACATAAGTAAGAGATAAAGGTTTAGTTTTCAGTTAATCATGAAGAAAAGTCATGGTATCTGCTTAATTATGTTAGTTAATTATCTATTCAGATTTGATCATTCTAGTTCACTCCTCCTAAGACTAATGTTTTAGAGGAAATTTCCAAAGTTAGGGAACAAATCAGAGAACTTGCTTTTTGATCAAATTAA